>NW_003519581.1:0-13075 GCF_000190715.1 Dictyostelium purpureum | reverse complement strand
TTTATTATTATATTTTCATGTTCCCTTGTTTTTTAAATAATAGTTTCAAACTATTTCCATCTCCTTTACCATTTTTGTATGTTTTTCAAAATCGGTTGATAGCCTGAAAATTTTTGAGACGAATAGCCATTAAAATGATTTAGCCTACTATTGGTTTCATATTGTTTTTTTAATCTAAAATAATAATAAAATTAGATAAATTTTGTTTTGAATATAAAATTAATTACAAATAATACCAACATTCCAGTTTGTAATCCAACTATATTATTTATATCATCTTTGTTTTTTAAGTTTATAATCTGATCCATATAATATCTGGAGCTGTAGTATTATTATCTGTATTACTATTGCTGGTGCTATTGGGTGTTAAGGTTGCCATAATTGAAAAATATTAAAAAAAAATTAAAAAAAATTAAAAAAAATAAAAAAAAAAAAAATTTAAATTTAAATTTAAAAAAAAAAAAAAAAAAAAAATAGAGAATCCAATTATTGTTTTTTTATATTTATTAATATTTTATAAAACAAATATTTAATTAAAAACTATAACCATATTATCTTTGTTTTTATTATTAATTTTATTTTATTATAATTATTATTTAAAATTATCTCCTCCGTAATAATTTTTCATTAAAACCCATTTTTATAAAAAAAAAGTTTTATTGAAATATCATTAAAAAGATATTTTATATTTTTTTGTTAAAGGATGATTAAAAAAATTAAAAAATAAATAAAAAATTAATTTTTTATAAACCTGGTATTAAAAAAATCTTTTTTTAAAATATCTTATTTTTTTATTTATTTTTTTATTAATTTTTATAATCATCCTTTAAAAAAAAATAGATTGTATTTTTTTTATAAATTGAAAAAGTTTTTATAAAAAATTATTATTTTCTCTTTTCTCTCAAATACATAAAATGAGATTATTTTTATTACTTATTTCTTTAATTTTCTTAGCTGTTCAAAGAACTGTTGCTTTCTCGGGTATTGATATTAGTCAGGTAAATTTTTAATTTTTAATTTTTTTACTTTATTAATTTACTAATATTTATTAAATATTACTCCTAAAGGCTGCATCTGTTGGATTTTTCCAATGTGCTAAAAATGCTGGTTTTGACTTTGCCATTGTTAGAGGTTATTGCAGCACTGGTGAAATTGGTATGTTTAAAATATTTTTTATATGAGTTTTTTATTATTAATTTAAACTAATCTTTTTTATTTATAAATTAAGATCCAAATGGAGCTCAATCAATTATAAATGCTCGTGATGCTGGTGTTGAATATGTTGACTCATATTTATTCCCATGCTCATCATGTGGTAATGGTGCTGGTCAAGCTGTTTCATTAGTAAATCATTTAAAGGACACAGGTGCTAACTTTGGTATGATCTGGTTAGATATTGAGGGTCCAGGTTTATATTGGGGCGATGACCAAGGTGCCAATCAAGCTTTCTTTAACGAATTAATCAGTGGTCTTGAATCAGTTGGTGCTCATATTGGTATCTATACCTCTGAATCACAATGGATCCCAATCATGGGTGACTGGGCAGGTGGTGCTAGCTATCCACTCTGGTATGCTCATTATGGTATGTATTTAATAATTCTATATTTAAATAAATCAAAAAACCCACACTAACTCTCTTTACTTGATCATTTTTAGATGGTAACCCAAGTTTCTCAGATTTCTCACCATTTGCTGGTTGGTCAAGCCCAGCTATTAAACAATACAACGATCAAGGTCTTAACTGTGGTGTTGGTGCTGATCTTAACTGGTATCCATAAATGAATTTTCATTTTCATTTTCATTTTTTCGATATATATACAGTTTCAATAATTTCAAATAGGATAAATAAAATTTATTTATAAATATTTTAAACATTAATAATCTATAATATTTTTTCAATTATAAATTTCTCTATTATTATTTTTAAAAAAAATATAAGAGTGTGTTTATATTTTATTATTTATTTATTATTTACAAATAATAAAATTATATTTAATTTTTTCACACGTATATTTAGATTAAAAATAATTAATAATTATTTTTTATTTTTTATTTTTTTATTTATATTTAAATAAAATTCAATAAATAAAATTTTAAAAATTATATTTTTTTTATGATTATTTTATTTTTTTATTTTTTATAATTTATAATATAAAAGAAATTATCAAAACAATGGAAATTAAATATAGTGGATATTTATTTAAGTATACACAAAAAGGATTAATAAAGTATTATAAAAAAAGATATTTTATAATTTCAGAGTATGATGATATTATTTATTATTATGATTCAGCTGACCAAAAAAAATTATGTGGGTCAATTAAAATAAAGGATATTTTAGATTTTAATATTTCCAATGATAAGAATTTTAATTCAAATTCAGTATGGGGCTTTGAGATAACAAGTATGAATTCTATAAAATTATATTTTTTTTATTAATATTATTTATATTTTTTAATTGTGGTTTTTAAAATGTTTTTTTTTAAATTTAGCACCAGGAAGAGTATATTACTTTTATAGCAATAAAGAAGAAGATAGAATTTATTGGATTGAAGCAATTTCAAATAGATCATCCAATTTAAAATTATTAAATTTAGAGGATAAATTAAAAAATAATAAAGGATATGACACTTTTATTGAAAATAAATTTGATACCCCACCTACCCCCACATCTCTATTAACACTACCACCATTATCATCACCTCTTTCTACATTAAATTCACTATCAAATTCAGATTCATCACCATTGATACATTTAGAATTAAACAATAAAACCAATTTAAAACTTATAAAATTACTAAAACAATTTAATCAAATTAAAAAAAACGAAAATAATATAAAACAAATATATTTTTATGAAAAAAATAATCTGGATAGTAAAATAATTTATTTTTTATTAAATAATTTTAGAGAAAATAATGAATATTTACTTAAAATTAAAGCAACTCTAAATGAAATTTATCAATTTCAATCAAAATATATAGAAATAAATAAAAAAATAAATAATCTAAAACCAATTATAAAATCATTAAAAAACAATCAAACATACAACAACAATTTAGAAACAATTTTAAATATTTTAAACAATAATAATTTTAATAATAATAACTTAATAATAAATAATGATTATAAAAAAATAAATAAAAATCAAATAAAAAATCAAATTAATAATCATCCTGTTAAATCATATAGTTTTAATTATTTAGAGGTAATTGGTGTATTTGACGAATTTCAAATTAAAATAAATTCTTTAAATTTAAAATTGATAAACTTAAATTCAAATGTTATATTTCAAAATAACAATATTAAAGAAAGTATAGAGTCAATAGATAACAAAATAACAAATTCTTTTGAAAACTATTTAATGTGTAATAATAATGAAGGTGAAGATGAAATTTTAATTTATATTAAAAATCAAATGGAAGAATTAAATAACAAAACTAATGTAATAATTGAACAATATAATAAAAGATTAATAGATTTAAACTCAAACTATAGTTGTTTTAAAGAAATTGAAAAGCAACACAATAAATCATTAATAGATACATTAAAATCATTTCATAACCATGTTTATTTAATTAATAATAGAGAAATTATTTCAAACAGTTTGGAGAATGTTTCAATATTGCTGGAATCATTCTTAAAAAATTTAATACATTATTATAATTTACATTTAGGATTTTATAATAATCATTATATAAATAATTTTATTTATTATTTTAATAAAAATAAAAATAAATTTCAAGATAGTGGCATTAAAAAAAATAGGGAAATAAAATTTTGCATAAACAATAGTAAAAATGATAATAATTCAGAAATTGAAAACAATAATTCATTAGAAGATAATGCAATAATCGATGATATAGTAGACAACTTTAAGAATAATAAAAAACTATTAGTACCCTCAAACTTTAGTAAGATATCATTTGAAAAATATCGATTTGGTACAAAAATAATAAATTTGGTTGTTCAAAAAAATAATATTTTTGTAAGAATTGGTGGTGGTTATATTAATTTTGAAGATTTTGTTATAAGAAATGGGGAAATTGAAGAAAAAAAAATAAAAACTAAACCAATATTACAAAGACCAATAGAAAAAAAAAAATTTAATAACTCACTTTTCAAAAGTAATGATTAAAAAAAAATATTTTTTAAATAATATTTTTCAAAAAAAAAAAAAAAAAAAATTAAATAAAAAAGATTCACTTTGGTGATATATCTATTTTTGATTTAATATTAAATTATTTTATAAATTATTTCTAATATTTTGTTTTATTAAAAAAAATTATTTTAAAAATTAAAAATAGATAATTTAAAAATTGAAAATAAAATTTATAAAAATATTATTAAAAAAAAATTCATTGAATAAAATTTTTTTTTTAGGTCATACTTTTTTTTTTTTATATAAAAACTTTTATTTTTTTTATATTTTATATTTTTAATATATTTAACAATTAAATCAAAAAAAAATACAAATATGATAATTTTAATTAAAACAGAATCAGTAACATTTTCATTAGATGTAAATCTAGAAGACAATATTGATATTTTATATAAAAAAGTATCAGAAAGATGGTTAGTAAAAAATATTTATAAATTATAAATTTCTTATTAAAACGTATATTAATTTTTTTTATTTAATAGTGAAAAAAAATTATTTCAATTTAATTTAATTTATGCAGGAGATTTATTATCAAAAGGTACTATTGGTCAATTTGGAATCAAAAAAGAATGCACTATTCATATGATTTTAATCAAAGAATTAGTAGTTGAAATATCCTATAAAGAAAAACTATTTCCAATATCAATTCCAAACAATGATGGATTAAAAGTATTGCATTTAATAAAAAATATTAGAGAGGAAATTGGTATTGAATATTCGGAAGTTAAAACCTCAAAAATTGTATTATGCAAACATGGAATTGATTTAAATGAATCAATGGCATTACAAGAAAAAGTCTCAATGAATGATGTCCTAGATATGAAATTAATAGAAACTGATACATCTTCTTCATCATTCTCAACAACTACATCAACTGCAGTCGAAGATTCAATTAATGAGAGTGAATTGTTAAAAAGTTTTGTAGAATCATCAATCTCATCAGATGTTGAAATAGTTTTTTGTTTTGATACTACTGGTAGTATGGCTTCAGTTATAGAATCAGTTAAATCCAAAGTAAATCAAACAGTAACCCGTTTAATGCAAACCATTCCAAATATTAAAATAGGAATTATGGGTTTGGGAGATTATTGTGACCGTGAAAATGTCATAACAACTTTAGATTTAACCGAAAATGTTGAAAAATTAACAACTTTCATTACTAAAATCCCTCATACTAGCGGAGGTGATGTACCAGAGGCATATGAATATGCATTATATAAAGCAAAAGAATTATCATGGTCAAAGCATACATCAAAGGCATTTGTTATGATTGGTGATTCCAATCCTCACGAACCTTCATTTACTAATTTACATATCAATTGGTTTGAAGAATGTGATAATCTTTTTGATATGGGTATCAAAATCTATGGTATTCAAGCAATTAAAGAATGTTGTTTCTATCAAGAAATTGCGGAGAGAACTGGTGGTCTTTGTATAAAATTTAACAAATTTGACTTAATTACCGAAATGTTTTTAGCAATTTGTTATAGAGAAGCAAATAAAGAAAAATTCAAAGATTATGAAAAAGAATTAAAATCAAATGGTCAACATGGAAATGATTTAAAAGAAATTTTAAATGACTTAAATAAAGAAAATTTTATAGTAATAGAAGAAAATAAAGAATCAGTTGAAAAAGAAAATATTAATGAAATATTAAACAATAATAATAATAATAATGAATCATCATCTTCTACAAAACCAGTTTTAAAAGAAATTATAAAACAAAGAGGCAAACCAACAACAATTAAAAATTCAGAAACATGGTTTAATATTTCAATGGATAGTCTAAATAGAACACCAACATTTGTATATAAAAAAGATAAAGGTTATTTCGAAAAAAAAAAAATAGAACCTTATGTTTATAAACCCATTAAAGAAAGTACTAATAATTCAAAATGTAATATAATGTAAATTTATTAATAAAATTTTTGTTTTAAAATAAATAAATAAAATAAATAAATAAATAAAAAAAAAAAGAATGGTAAAATTTTTGAGGTTTTTTAATTAATATTATACAATATTTTTTTATTTAAAAAAATTGAAATAATTTATCAAATGATGATTATTTTAATAATTGTTGAAAAAAAAAAATAACTTTTATAAAAAAAAAACTATTTAATGTTTGTAGAAACCTTTCTTGAAACCTTTTTTGAAACCTTTGAAACCCTTTTTGAAACCTTTGAAACCCTTATGCTTGAATTTCTTGTGTTTATGTTTGTAACCTAAATTTTAAAAGAAATTACATTAATATTATAAATGAGAATATTTATTTTTAAAAACTATAATTACCTTTATGTTTGTAATGACCATGATGATGACCGACTGGATAGGCACCTGGTGGATAGGCCATTGGAGTTACATGACCGTGTGGGTATGAACCTGGAACGCCGACATATTGACCTGGTGGGTAAGCACCTGGAGCCATTGGTGGGTAAGCACCTGGTGGTGGTGGAACAGTACCTGGTGGATATTGGGAATAACCTTGTGGTGGGATAGAACCTGGTGGATATTGTGGATAACCTGGTTGTCCATATGGGTATTGATTTGGATAACTCATCTGTATAAGAAAAAAAAAAAAAAAAATTAGTATAATGTTATAATAATAAATTAATAGATTAGTTTTTTTATTTTTTTTATATTACTTTATATTAATATTTAAATTAATATATATAAAGAAAAAAATAAAATTGATTTTTTTTAAAAAAAAAAAAAAGAAAAATATTTATTATAATAAAAAAAAAAAAAAACAATATCGAAATACAATAAAAATACAATAAATGAAAAATATAAAAAATTTATATATTATTAATATATGACTTTAATACCTTTGTATAAATTTAATTGAAAAAATAAAAAAAATAAAAAAAAACTTTTGATTTTTATAAATTTATATAAAAAAAAAAAAAAAAAAAATTTTTTAAAAAAAAAATTTAAAAAGAAATCATTTGTACAATTTTGCACATCAGTTACATGAATGCCCTATGATGTATTAATATAATAAAAAATCTCATGAATTCAAGTAATAATTTTTTTTAAAGATTTTTTTTTTTCATTTAATTTTAAAATTTTTTATTTTTTTTTTAAAAAAAAAAAATAAAAATTAAAAAAAAAAAAAAAAAAAATAAATATAATAAAAACTAAATATTTTTTTATTTTTTTTAATATTAAAACTAATAATATTAAATTTAATTATAATTTTGATAATTTATCATTATTAAATAATTAAAAAATGGTATCAAAAATTAAACCACAACAAAATAATAATAATAATAATAATAATAATAAAAAAAAACAACAAAAATCAAAACAAACTCAAAAAATAAAACAAAAAAAAGAACAAGAAGAAATACTAAAGTTTAAGAATAATACATTAGGTGCATTTTCGGTACTTGAAGATCAATTTATTTTAAATGAAATTCTTTCAGAGTTTTCATGTGAAGAATTAATTAAATACCAGGGAATTAGTGCAGGATTTTATATATTATGTAATGATGATAGATTATGGAAAGATGCATTCTTTAAACAAATAAAAGATAGAAAAGAACAAGTTAAATATATTCAAAATTGGAAAATTTCAGCTATATCTTTTCTCTACCCAAATAATTTTCAATATACATCACCATATATTCAATTATCTTTTCCAAGTAAGTATAATATATTTTTTATTATTTTATTAAAATTTTTAAAAAAAAAATATTAATATTTTTATAGAATTCCAATCACACGAAATTTATACAAGATGGTTAAGAAGACATATGAGTGTCAGGAATTATGGGTTCGATTTAGGACATGTCAAACATATTGACAGTAATAGTTTAACAGTAGAAGAGTTTATTAGGGATTTCGAAACCCCAAATATACCAGTAATTTTCAAAGGGGCTCAAGATGGTACCGGATGTATGAATGGTGAATGGACAACTGAGAAATTAATTGAAAAGTATGGTGATACAATTTTTAAAATTGCCCATCAAGACAATAAAAGAATTCAAATGACCTTTAGAGACTATGTACAATATATGAAGACTCAAAATGATGAAGAGCCACTTTATGTTTTTGACCAAGCATTTGGCGAAAAAGCTCCATCACTTTTAGAACAATATAAAGTACCAAAATATTTCCCAGAGGATCTCTTTCAATATTCAGGTCCAGAAGAAAGACCTCATTTTAGATGGCTTGTTATTGGTCCAGAAAGAAGTGGTGCCTCTTGGCATATTGACCCAGCTGGCACTAGTGCGTGGAATTCATTGATTAGTGGTAAAAAGAGATGGTTAATGTATCCACCAGCTTTTACTCCATACACAGTCGATTTAGAGGATTTCGAAGAAAAGATTTATGGGTCTCCACCATCATTACTCTGGCTATTAGAAGTATATCCATATTTACCACCAGATTATAGACCAATCGAGTGTATCCAAGAGCCAGGTGAAACTATTTTTGTACCAGGTGGCTGGTGGCATATGGTTTTAAATTTAGAAGAATCTATTGCTGTTACACAAAACTTTTGTGATTCACAAAACTTTACTCAAGTGTGTCAAGATTTATCAGGTACTGAGCACGATCGTAAAGACTATGACCAATTTAAACAACATTTACTTAGAGAAAAGCCAGAGTTTACAGAAAAGTTTAAAGAGTTTGAATTTAAAAATAATCAATTTGTACACTCATTTGACGATGAAAAGTATTGGAACCCAATTGTAATCAAATTATTAAAATATAATAAACTTATTGATCAAGATATTCAAGAGTCCTCATTAGATATTCAAATGCCAACATCAGGTCAAAGTCCAGTATTTATTGTTGACAATAAATTTGTGGTTAAATTTTATTGTTCAGAATTGTCTGGTGGTGAAAAATCATGGTCCAATGAGATTTATGTCTATTTAAAAATTAAAGAAAATGAAATTTTACACTCAAGATTCCCAAAATTACTCAGTAGTGGTAAAATCAATCAAGTTTTAGAAACACCAGTAAATGAAGATGAATGGAAATGGCCTTATATTGTTACCGAATTTTTACAAGATAAATTAAATTTACAAGATGTACAAGAGGTTCCTGAAGCATTACCATATCCTTATAATTTTCCATCACCAGACGATGATGAAAACGATGATGAGGACGATGATGAAGAGGAAGATACCTTAATTGCAGAAGAAAAATTAATTGAATTTTTAAATCAAACAGTTTATCAACTTCATTCAATTGATATAGACCAATCCAATGCCGATTCAAATCAAAATATTAAAGATTTTTATTCATCAGGTAGTGATAAATGGTTACCATGGAAGAAATATTTAAAAGAAATCGAAAAAAAATATATTTATAATCATTGGAATTGGAATGGTTTACCAGTACATATTCGTTCACAAATGGAATCATATTTACCAAATGATATTTATCAATTAATTGATACAACTTTAGAGCCATGTTTTATTCATGGTGATTTAACTGATGAAAATGTTTTGGGAATTGAAAAGTCAACTGTAATTTTAAATAAACAACCACAACCCCCAACAAATAAAATTAAAAATTCAAAAAAAATTCAATTTCAAAATAAAATAAAACCATCAAATACTAAAACCGTAAATATATGGGAGCCAACCCATTTAATAGATTTAGGTGATTCTCAAATTGGTGATCGTTGGTATGAATTGGTTTCATTGCACATCTCTTTATTTGCCGGTAATAAAACAAGACTCAGATCATTTTTAGAAAATTATAAATTAAAATTTATAGATGGATCAAGTAAATCATGGTTGGAATATTATAATCAAAATCCAGAATCATTCATTAAAAGAGCAATGTCCTATACTTTAATCCATCACTGCGATGCAATCACAACTATTACCAGACATTACCCCAATTATAGAAATGCACAAAATATAAACGAATTATCAAAATTAATTTGGGAATTATAATAAAAATTATAATAAATAAAAAAAAATTCAATATAAATAGTTTAACTATTTTAGTCAAAATAATTACTATAATTAAAAAAAAATCTTTCCACACATCTAATAAAAAAAAAAAAAAAAAAAATATTAAAAAAATTAAAATTATTTTTTTTTTTTAATTTTTTTTTTTAAATTTCTTTTTTTTATTTTTTTTATTTTATATAATTTAAACTAAACTAATAATATATAAATAAATAATAAATAAAGGATATAGTTTCTTTATTTTTTTTTTCATAAATAATTTTTAAATTATTTATTTTTTTTTTTTTAATTGTTTTTCAAATAAAAATAAATAGTAATAATTAACAACCCACCATAAATTTTTTTTTTTAACCTCTTTTCTTTATATAATAATAATAAAATATAATACTTATTTAATATTAAATAATGTCAAGAAGAAAAGCTTTAATTAATCTTCAAAGATTTAAAGATGATTATACTCCGATAATTGAAGAATCAAAAATTTTAGGGAATATAGACAAATACAAGTATGTATTACAAATTTAAATAATTGTTTAAAATTTAAAATTTATTTAATATTAAAATATTTTATTTTTAATAAGTGAATATCGTTCAGAACAAACAGATAATCGTTTAAAGACAAGATATTTATTTATTTTATTAAATGGTATGCTTGGTGTTGGATTAATGTGTATAGAACTTGAAACTTCTTGGGTAGATAATCATATCGAAATTAATAGAGCATCACAAATCATTAGAATATTAATATTTATAACATCACTTTTTTTAGGTAAATTACTCATTTTATTTAAAAATAATAATAATTTGTAATAATATCAAAAAATTTAAATATTAATTTTTTTTTTTTTTTTTTAGTACTTCAATTAATTGAATATTATTCATTATTATTATCAGAAGTAACACATAATTGGTTAACAAAAAGAGCTAGGGGTTTTAGAGTAACAAGACTTAATGTTTTAAAATCTACAAAAGTTGGGCCGTTATTTTGGTTAGAAATATTAGTTTGTTCATTACAACCTCTTCCATTTATTTCAACAGAATATACATGGTATAAAGATCCAAAATGGGGCTTATTTATGTGGCTCAGGTTATATCTCTTTTGTAGAGTACTAAGAGATTATAGCCCAATCTATAAATTAAGACAACATATTACTAAACAATTGGTAAAAGATGTTTCTCCAAAGTTTAATTGGGTACTCAGTTTAAAATATATCATTTCTGTTGCTCCAATTTTAACTTATCTATCGTTTACATTGGTTGTACTTTCTGTTACTGGTCAAATATTATATGTTTTCGAAAGAGAAAAGTTCTCTGGTTTTACTTTTCCAGTTGCATTTTATGTAAATATAAATTATAGTTTTAAAAAAAATTTTTTAATAATGTACTAATTTATTGTTTAATTATTTTAGATTTCATTTTTAAGTATGGTTACAGGGTGGCCAACCGACACATATGATGAATATAACCCGCAAACTTTTATTGGAAGATTTTCAGCAATTGTATCATGTGTCTTTGGTTTATTATTATTATCATTTGTAATTGAAAGTTTTGGTAGATTAACACAAGCAACATCACATCAAAGACCAGTATTAAATATTGTAACATTAGTAGAGGCACAAAAGAAAGAAAGGGATGCAGCTGCCAGATTAATCCAATTGGTTTGGAGAAGATGGAGATGGCAAAAGACATTTAGCATCTCTCAAAATCGTTCAATGTTTAACGATAGAGAAGCAGATTTTTGTGTAAAATATATAGAGTATGCTAAAACATTGGGTAGAATGAGAAGAGATAAAAGAGCCATTCAATCACAATGCCAAGAAACTCAAAATGACTCGACTCCTCAAATAATTGAACTAAAATCATTATTCGAAATGAAATTAGAAGAGGAACGTAATGTTAGAGAATCCTTAGAATCTAAAATCAAACAATTGGAAACAAACCAAACTATAATTTTAAATCAATTAAATAATTTAATTCAAGTACAACAGTACCAAATTCAACTTCAACAACAACAACAAATTAATCAACATCAACAACAACAACATCCAAATTTTAATAATAATAGTAATGAATTTATATAGCAATAACAATATCACTTTTTTATATTAAATTTAAATTTTATACCAATATATATATTATATTAGCAATTTAAAATTATTAAAGAAAATCATAATATAATTTTATAATATTTATAAATTTATATTCAAAAAAAAAAAAAAGAATAATTTGAATATTTAATTTTTTTTTTTTTTTTTTTTTTTTTTTTTTTTTGTTTTATATTTATATTTATATTTATATTTATATTTTATTAATAAACAAGTTCAAAATAAAATAAAATAAATAAATAATTAAATAAATATTTAAATAAATAAATATTTTTAATAATTTTTAATAATTTTTTTTTTTATAAGAGGTATGAATGTATATACCCCAAAAGGAAATTTTTTTTTTTTTTTTGTAATTTAATAATTATTTAATTTTAATTTAAAATTTAATTTTTTATTGAATAATATAATGACGATTTTCATATTAAATAATATAATATTATCATAAATATATCTTTATTTTTTTTATATTTTATTTTATTTTTTTTTTATATTTTTTTTTTTCTACCTCCCAAAAAAAAAAAAAAAATTATACAAAATATTTTAATTTATATATAAATCATGTATTGTCCTAATTTCTAAAAAGAAATAAATACTAAAATTGCTTTTTATTAATTTTATATAAATATAAATAATTATATTTATAGATATATTAAATTTTTTATATATTAAAAAAAAGACAAATATATCAATTTTATTTTTGAAAGGTAAAGATTAATTATATATAATTTTTTTTTAAAAAAAAAAAACATGGAATAATAGACTAAAATAACAATAAAACATTAAAACAATAATAATAATAATAATAATAATAATAATAATAATAATAAAAATAAAAATAAAAATAATAATAAAAAATCACCACTTAACACAAC
>NW_003519580.1:0-49054 GCF_000190715.1 Dictyostelium purpureum | reverse complement strand
ACTATTATTACTATTTTCTAAATTACTGCCGCTCGCCGTTATAATATTTGTTTGTTGTAGATTATTTACACCTAATAAAGCTGGTGAATTTGTTTGTGGTGGTGGATCTAATAAAACATTTCCCAATATGAATGGACCAATAATATTTGATAAAGCCTCTAATAGATTTGAATCTCTTTGAGATAAATTATATAAAAACAGCATGATATGTTTTAAAATAATTCTATTTTTGATTGGTATTTCGTAAAAATATGTTGATCTAGTATCTGTGGAGGTTGTGACTGCTGATGTTGTCGATTTTAAATATGTAGTGTACAGAGAGTATGATGAATTTTGTGAAAATATAACTTGTAATAATGATAAAATAAAGCTACCTAAAATTTTTGGATTTTTTTGATATTGTGTTATATCGACACTGTCATACGATGATGATGTTTGGTTTGAAAGAGTGGATTTTACCAATTCTGATATTTCTTGTTCGCTGCCGCTATATTGAAATATTATTAAAATATCGTTAATTTCTAAGATAAAATAAAAAAGTATTAGTTTTTAATATTCTAACTTTATGCAAAAGAAAATTTTAATATTATTACCTTTGTGTTGATTAAAATAATTATTTAAATATTCAAATGATTTAAATAAAATTGTTAAATCGTCAATTTGATTTTCGACTTCGGTAATTTCTGGGGTAACTTTATCATTATCGCCTAATTTCATTTCAAGTGTTGACATTGAAAATAATGTTTTAAAAATACTTTCGGGTTTCTTTTTTGATGCTAATTTTGCACTTGTTGGATTTGATTTCTTTTGTCTTTTCTTTAAAATTAAATCATCCTTTAAAATGTAAAATTATTTTATTATTAGAGAATTGTTTTTTATTATAATTAAAATATCTCGATTTCGAGTGCTACATACATTATTTTTAATATTGTAACTTGATAACGATTTATTTAAATCTGATAAAGCTGTATACTGAATATTTGATGATTTGGTTGGGACTATTAATTGAAATTGTGATGGGTCAAACTCTGATCTACCAAACTTATCCAAAAGTAAACGTGCCATATCACCAACCTTGGTCGAGTTATCGACCCTAACAATCTTTTTTAAAGTGCCACCATCCGGTACGTGAAATTCTACCGATAAATTTAAAATTTCCATCTTTTACACTAACTATTATAATATTAATACTATAATAATAATTTAATTTCTCTTTGGTTATATATTATTCTGTTACTGCTTTAATATTCAATAACTTTTATTCCTATTATATATATGCTATATATTTAAATTTTTTCTAAAAAAATAACAAAAAAAAAAAAAAAGAAAATATATTATTTTTTAAAAATTATTATATATATATATATAGTTTATTTTATTACAAATAAAAAATTATTAATTGTTTATTTATTTATTTTTTATATTTTAAAAGAAAAAAAAAATTTTCTTTTTTTATATTGTGATTAAATTATTGTGTATTTTATTTATTATTTATTTATTGTTTAATAAAAAAACAAAAAAAAAAAAATGAAATTTAATATGAACCCAATACTATAACAGTATTATTGGATATTTTTTTTTTATTGTTTTTTTTTCTTAAATAATATTATTTATATTTATAAACAATAATATAAAATATAATATAAACACAAAAATTTTTATAATTTTAAAAAAAAATAAAAAAAAAAAAATAAAAAAAATTGAAAAAAAATTAAAATTTTTTTTTTTAAATTTTATTTTATTTTAAAAAATTATTTTTTTTAAGTGTTTTTTTTTGATTTATATGGAAATATTTATTGATATTTATGTGTTATATGTATATATTTATATGTGTATATGGTTTAAATTTATTATTTATGCGATATTAGAGCAGAGACATGCTATATACTCATCCTTCTACACTTTTTTTTTTTTTTTTTTAATTTTTTTTTTAATTTTTTTTTTTTTTTAGATAAAAACTAATACATATTTGGTTAAAGATAAACTGTCATCATTTTTTTATATTTTATTCTTTAATATATTTTTTATTTTTTTATTTTTTGTATAGAAAGAATATTTTGCTCAATAATAATATTTATTATTTAATATATAAACTTTATTTTGGCGAATAAAAAAACCATAAAAAAAAAAAAAAAACTTTTAACTGAAATTCATAAAAAAGGCACGAAAAAGGCATTTTATAATAAAATTATTTTATTTATTTTTATTGAATTCTTGAACCCATTGAGAAAAATCTGATTGAATTGTCCAATGCTTGGTAGTGAATTGGATTTACTTTTACAAATGTATTGGTTTTTTCGTCTTTTTGAATAAAATTGAGCTAAAATAAAAAATAACAAAATTAATGGTTGGTTCTTTTTTTTTTTTTTTTTTAAAAATATAAATACATACTTGTCCATCAATATCTTTTGAATAGCCAGACTTTAAATTTGTAATATTTATAGTTAAATCGGCTTCATATTGGAGCAAGTTAAAAAATTTAGAATCTTCATCACAGTCAGGGTGGAAGAGTATTAACATTGAACATGTATTTGAATTTTCTTTGATATAGTTGTGGCAGTATTGAAGAAAGTAAACAATGTCCATAAATGATCCGCTTGGGTTGCCAGAGTTATAGCTTGATAAAATATTTAAACCATCTATTATAAATAATGTTTTATTACTTGGGTTCTTTTGAATTCTTTTTTTATGATCATTTATAAATTCATTATAAATTTTTTGTAATATATTTTTTAATTCATTATTATTTGATGTTGAGGTTGATGATACAGTCGAGGAGATGTTTACAATGTTTGAGTTTAAATGTGTGATTGGGAATGGGGCAAAACCTTGTGAAATTGAATCTAATGGTGGTTCTTCATCTAAACCTTGTTCCTCTAATTGTTGTACTCTTTGTTCGATGATCCATTGGTATGGTGTTGAAAGTCCGTTTATAAATGTAAAGTTGCCTTTGGCGTTTTCGTTGGTTAAGTTATATCCCAATTTTCTGCCAATGTTAAAATAGTTGTATAAAGATTGGTTTAATCCCAATAAGCATGATCCACCCCATGTATTATTAGTGTTGTTGGTGGTATTGGCATTTGGTGTAGTGGTTGATTTAAATATAGATTGTAAAAAATAGTGAATTAAAAATGATCCTTCAGATTCCAAAGTATCTGAAATTACAATTAATTTTCCTGTTGGTATACTTTTGATTGGTTCACCTTCTTCAGTTGTTACACCACTATACCAATTCAAATGACTGAATAAATCCATTCTTATAAACTATATTATTAAATATATTGGGGTTTATTTATTAATTAATTTTTAAATTAGAAAAAAAAAAAAAATAAAAAAAATAATAAAAAAATAATAAAAATAAAAAAAAATTTTCGTAATTTTTTTTTTATTTTTTTAATTATAATTTTTTTAATTAATATATTAAAAAAGAAATAAATAAATTTTATATGAATTTTTCCCAAAAAGAGGATATGTGTAACTATTAATTATTTAATATATTTGATTGTTTTTGTTATAATAAAGAGTTTTAAAAATAAATTTCATTATTATTACAAATAATCAAATTAGTATAAATATACCAAGCTTTATCAGATATTTTTACTGCATGATATAAAATAAAATTAATAAAACTTTTTAAAAAATATAAAATATTTTTTTTAAATGTTTAAAATTTATTATAAAACTAAATTAATGATAATAATAATATTAAGTAAATAAATAAATAAATTTAGGGTATTAATATTATTTGTTGAAGAGTTTATAATAAATTTGGGATCAAAGCAATTGTTTAGAGATTGTTGGCTTACGATGAATGGATTTTCATTTGTTGATAGTTGATCTGTTGGAGCGTCTCTATAAACACATTTGAATGATGGAAAGCCTCTAGTGTTGACTTGACATATACTGACATTGGATGTGGGTTTATTTGGTAAGTTGTAATCAATATTACATTGGTCACCACATTCGATTCTTTTATATTGGCAATAGGTTCCATAGTAAGCTGGTGCACATACACATTTACCATTGCAGCAAATACCGTTTTCATCTGAGCATTCTTTATTGGATGAACATGATAACGTAGTTTCCTCAGAGATGGGTTTAAAGTTTAATGCTTTATATGCATCAAATACACCGTATCCATGGATAGAGTTTGGTGAGTTTACCATTGAGCCAGTAGAGAGTATTGCTTCATGGATTTGTTGTGGAGTCCATGTTGGATGAGCTTGTAGCAACAATGCAATACCACCAGCAACTAGTGGTGCAGAAAAACTAGTTCCCATTGCAAGTGCAAAAGTGTTGTTCCAAACTATAGAGATATTAACACCTAATGCCATAATATCAGGTTTAACAATTCCATTTGCATTGGGACCATTTGACGACCATTCAGTAGCAGAACCATCCAAACTTACAGACCCAACGGTAATAACATGCTCGCTGTATGCAGGGCTGTACATACCAGTTTCCCCTGTATTTCCTGCAGAAGATACAAAAACAACTCCTTTAGAAACTAGTGTATCTGCAATTTTGGTAATAAAATATTCGTCTTCGTTATAGTATAAATATTCGCCATCTATTTGACCAAATCCCATGCTGCATGTTATTAAATCGATACCTTCACGCTCGGCAACTTCGATACCTTCTGGAATTGAATCAAAAAAAGCCAATCCTTCAGTTAAATCCATTTTTGATAAATAATAGGATGCATTGTATGCTGGTCCAATGTGTGACCCTGGTAAATATCCACCTATGACTGAGAGTGTTGCTGTTCCATGGTTATTTTTATCATCTGCACTTATATCTGATAAATTATAAAAACCAAATTCCTTTACTACCTTTAGATGTTGTAATGATGGATGGTCTTTGTGATAGCCACTATCTATTATTAGTATTTTAACGCCACTACCGTCCAAACCCATTTGATGTAGTTTATCAATATTTGATAGTTTAATCGAGTCATATGATCTTCCATAAAATTTAGAATTGAATTTGCTTTCAGAGTCTTCATTTTGAGAATCAAATTGATCTGGTTGTGTTTTTAATAATTTGCTGTTTAATAAAAAATTTAAATTATTTACTTGTTCATTAACTGTTTTATCTATTTGAATAATTGGGTTATTATTATTTATTTTTGATACTAAATCGATTTTAGAAACATATGATTTTGATTCTATACAGTTGATTACTTTTAAATAGTCACTGAAATCAATATCATTATAATTATTTGTTAATTTAATTGATATTGAGTTTAACCAATTTGATTTTTTATTAACATCAATTGTAATATTTTGATTGCTACATTGTAAAATATCGTTTATGTTTATATTAGAGACTGGTATATCAGTTTCAAATATATAGTTATTATGGGATGGCGAGGACGAAGGTGTTCTTTTGCTTCTTCTTTCGATGGCTCTGTCACTTAACCCAATTAAATTCTTTAAGTGATTGAATGATAATTCTTCCCCATTATTATTATCGATGAATTTATTTTTATTATTAAGTTTTATATCTTTGGAATTGAAATAAACCCAAATTTTTAATATTTTAGATTCTTGGGTATAAAAATTGTCTTCATTAAAATAATTTTTAAATTTATTTGTATATTTATTACTATTATTGTTACCACTACTACTACTATTTCTACTAGTACTATCACTATTATTATTAACAACATTATTATTATTACTACTGTTAATGTTGATATCAATATGATTATTTGCAAATATATTATTGAAAATTAAAAATAATAAAAATATTGTTATTTTCATTTTTATTAAATTTTAAATTTTATTTTGATATTATGATTTTAATTTTATGATTTTAATTTTATGATTTTTTTAAAATACAAATGATATTTAAAATTAAATTGTTTAAATATAATGTTTTTTTTTAATTTGAAAAAATATAAATTAATTAATAAATATATAAAAAAAAAAAAAAGATATAATAAATAAAGATAAATTTTTGTTTTTTTTTGATTATTAAATTATTATTTGTATATAAAAGTTATATAGATTATAAAAAATGGTATTTAAATATTAAATTGAAAAAAAAAGGAAATAAAAAAAAATAATAATAAAAAATTAAATAAATAAATAAATAAATAAATAAGTATATAAAAAATTAATAAAAAGGTACAATTTAAAAAAGGTTAACCATAAGTTTAAAAAAAAAAAAATTCATATAAATTTTTTTAAAATGGAAATAAAATATAATTTAAATTTGAAAAAAATTAACATAAAAATAAAATTTATTATGATATGATATTATTTTTTATATATATATAGAATGAAATGGTGAAATGAAAGAATGAGTATAAAAATTATTATAAAAAAAAAAAATTTAAATTTTAAAATATAAATATTTAAAATCAATTACAACTATTTTGGGAGGATATTTTAAAATGTGTTATGTTTTATATTTTTAATTAAATTAAATTAAATTAAAATGTTTTATTTGTAAATCTATTATATTGGATCACCCCACTACAACCAAAGAAAGAGAAAGGAAAAAAAAAAACGATGGGTTTATAATACACTTTTTTATTTTTTTTTATTTTAATTTTAATTATTTTAAGTATTTGTGTAGAAAAAAATACAGTAGTGGAATTATGTGATTATAATTTTAAACCCTTACTATAATTATATACATATATATATATCATTTATATGTAAATATGCTAACCATATATTAGTTTAATGGTGTTATTTTTTTAATTATGTGTATGTACGTGTGTGTGTATGTGTGGAATGTGTGGGTGTGTTAAAACGATAAATACTTATTTTATTTCAAAAAATTAATTAAAAAACAAAGTAAATCACAACGAAAATATTTACATATCATCATTATAATAATCATAAATAAAATAAAATTTACTCTTGTTTGATATAAAAAAGAAGAAACTGACCCCCATCAATTTTATTTTTTTTAATTTTTTGTTTTTTTTTTTTTATAAATTTTTTTAAAATTTTATATTTTTTTATTTTTTTATCACTGTATTTTGCATGCTTTTTTTATTATTTGGTTACCACTGTAATTTGTATGCTTTTTTTTTTTTTCCTTCGCATCATCATTAACACCACATATACAACTACTTTTTCTTATAAAACTCATAAAATGCAAAACCAAGATAATAATAATAATAACAATAATACAAGTAAGTTTGATTATTAAAATAATTTTTCTCAAATATTAACTTTTTTTTTTTTTTTTAAAAAAATTAGCTTTAGAAGAAAATAAAACAAAAATTAAAGAGGAATTTGACAAGCTTCATAAAATATTTCAAACTATGGAACTGGATATATTGAAGCAATTGGAGACAAAGCAAGTAGAGAATGATTTAAAACATTCAATTATTGAATCAACTATTGAAGAAGAAAATAAAATTATAAATGAAATTCTAGAAAAACATAAAAATATCGAAACATATACAATAGAAAACATTTTTAATGAGGAAACAAAGCAACACATTGAAATCATAAAAGATAACTATGAAGCTAAGAAATTAATTGACAAAAAATTAATTCAAACATTTGATGAATATCAAGAGCACTCTGTTGAATTTGATGAAGAACAAATAGATAGATATTTTGATCAATTAAAGAAATCTTTCAGTTTTAAACCATTGGATGAAAATGACAGTTTTGATAAAGATGATGAAGAGGATATTGAGACCTTAACATCTCAAGATTTAAATGTACAAAACCAAGTGTAGTTTTAAAGGTAAAAATAATGTTAATAAATATTTTATTTTTTTAAGTATAAAGTTATAGTCAATTAATTCACCTTAACCCAACTGCTGTATATTTTTGATGAAGTGATATATTGATTCATTTGCATTTTAACAGTCAACTCCTTTTTTTATTTTTTTTCTTTTAAAGGTGATCTTCTTCCTTTATTTTTTAAAAGTGAAGATTTTTTTAAATCTTCTACCTTTAAGTCACCATTGTACCCTTTTTTTTTAAAAAATGATGATTCTTAATGATCAGTATTTTATTGTGTTATTGTTTTGTTTGGTATGTGTTTAATACTTATATGAGTTTTACCACATTGCATCCAAGTTGTTTTTTTTTTTTTTTTTTAAAAGTGAAGACATAACAAGATCAAGAAGGAATATATCAATAAAAAATATTACATATAAAATCCCAGAAGGTCGCAAATCCGATGGAGAAATAAATATGGATTACAACAACACCAGATTTCACAAATCACACTTCCAATGGAACTATAAAGCAATAGATTTAGACTTAACTAGATGCTTCGCTTATAGAAATGCCATAGCCCTGGTACTTCATCAAGTTTGGATTTGGTTATGTAAAGAATTATACCACGATCAAGAAAATACAATAAAAGAACTCGATTATAAGAATCTAACCTCAAAATGGACTTTAGAATACATAAAAGGTTTAAAAAACATCAAGGAAAGACACAGGGTTTGGTAAACTTGCACCCCTTCGGAAACTTAACATTTTTAAACAAAAATCACCAAAAAGATAAAAATAAATAAAAATCGCCTAGACATGGGATCGAACCATGGACCTAGCGGTTAACAGCCGCTCGCTCTGCCTACTGAGCCATCCAGGCTTTTTTGATAAAAATAAATTTTTAGTCCATATTGGCGGTTTTTTTGTTGATTTTTTTCAATTTAATATACCCAGTTTGCCATTATCAAATTTAAATGATAGAAACAGTAGTCTACCTTGTGAATCTTTGACGATGTCATTATGGATTAAATTGTTTAGTAAATTTTTATGAATAATAGTAGCAACACCTGATTGTGCTTTATATGATAACTCTTTATTTTCAAATTTAATATAGATAGTTCTTTATTTAATGAATTTCCAGATTTAGTAGATAGTGTTGTAATGTAATTTTTATATATATGATCAATTGAAGAAAAGAGGATAGTAAAATCAGTTTTTTCAAATAAGTTATTTAAATTTTTAATCACGAGTAAATTTAGTTTCTTGTAAACAAATAATTTTTATATTCTTTTTTATAGAAAGTTTAATAATATTTTTTAGTTTAGAGGTGAAATCACCATTAATGTTAAAAGACAATATATTTAAATTTTTAAAATTAATGTTTATTTTATTAGAGTTTTGTGAATTTAATAAATCAAAATGGACATCATCGTAAACAGAATTATTATAGTTATTATTATTATTCTCTTCCATTGTTATATGTATGATGTCTTTTGTTGTTTTTGTGGTGGTTTTTGTTGTTGTTGATTGGCTGTTCGTGCTGTGGCATTGTGATAATAAAATCTTTTAGTTCATTTTTCGATTTTTTATTAAATTTTTTTAATAAATTAAAATATTCAATTATTGTTTCTGATATTTTATTGTTTGTGCTTGTTGAACATTTTACGACATGTAGAAGATCTTCAATATCTGTGTAGTTGCAAATGATGGAGGCCCTAAATCCTAATTGTTGTTGGATTTGAATGATTAGGTTTTTTAATAAGTGTGAGCATTCGTTTTTAATTTAAAAATTTTCAAATTTTTTATTATTTTTAATAATAAAAAAAACATCGATTAAAAATTAAAATACCATAAATTAAAAAAAAAAACTAAAAGAATAAAATTAATATATTTCCGGATTAATTTATTTAATATAATTAATTCTGAATTAAGGAAAAAATTTTAAATGTTTAACAAAACAGAGTAATAATCTGAGGGGAATTAAATATATTAGGAATTTGAAAAATTATTAATAAAGTTTTTACTTAAAAGAGTTGAAATATTTGGTATGTCGTTCAGCAAGAATGTAACCAATAGGTAATGTGCCGGGTAGATCTACTTGGTTAATGTCATTACCGAAAGTGAGTGTTGTGAGACTATTTGGTAATGTGCCGGGTGGAACTTCTTGTTTAAATTCATGACCGAATGTGAGTGTTGTGAGACTATTTGGTAATGTGCCGGGTATAACTACTTGGTTAAAATCATCACCGAATGTGAGTGTTGTGAGACTATTTGGTAATGCTCCGGGTGTAAGTACTTGGTTAAATCCATCACCTAATATGAGTGTTGTGAGACTATCAGGTAATGATCCGGGTGTAAGTACTTGGTTAAATTCACTACCGAATGTGAGTGTTGTGAGACTATCTGGTAATGTGCCAGGTGTAAGTACTTGGTTAAAATAAGGATTGAATGTGAGTGTTGTGAGACTATTTGGTAATGATCCGGGTGTAAGTACTTGGTTAAAATAAGGACTGAATGTGATTTTGATGAGACTATTTGGTAATGCTCCTGGTGTAAGTACTTGGTTAAATCCATCACCGAATATGAGTGTTGTGAGACTATCTGGTAATGAGCCGGGTGTAAGTACTTGGTTAAAATCATGACCAAACTTGATTGTCAATAGAATATTTGGTAATGATCTTGGCTTAATTACTTGGTCAAAACTATGACCGAATGTGAGTGTTGTGAGATTATTTGGTAATGAGTTTGGTTTAATTACTTGGTTAAAATCATAGCCGAATGTGAGTGTTGTGAGACTATCTGGTAATGATCCGGGTGTAAGTACTTGGTTAAAATCACCACCGAAAATGAGTGTTGTGAGACTATCTGGTAATGATCCGGGTGTAAGTACTTGGTTAAAATCACCGCCGAAAATGAGTGTTGTGAGACTATCTGGTAATGATCCGGGTGTAAGTACTTCGTTAAATCCATCACCGAATATGAGTGTTGGGAGACTATCAGGTAATGATCCGGGTGTAAGTACTTGGTTAAATTCACGACCGAATGTTAGTGTTGTGAGACTATCTGGAAATGAGCCAGGTGAAGGTACTTGGTTAAAACTAGTACCAAATGTGAGTGTTGTGAGATTATTTGGTAATGTGCCGGGTATAACTACTTGGTTAAAATCATCACCGAATGTGAGTGTTGTGAGACTATTTGGCAATGTGCTGGGTAGAACTTCTTGGTTAAAACAATAACCGAATGTGAGTGTTGTGAGATTATTTGGTAATGTGCTGGGTAGAACTACTTGGTTAAAACAATAACCGAATGTGAGTGTTGTGAGACTATTTGGTAATGTGCCGGGTAGAACCTGATTAAAATTATTACCGAATGTGAGTGTTGTGAGACTATTTGGTAATGTGCTGGGTAGAACCTGGTTAAATCTATAACCGAATGTGAGTGTTGTGAGACTATTTGGTAATGTGTCGGGTAGAACCTGATTAAAATAATTACCGAATGTGAGTGTTTTGAGACTATTTGGTAATGTGCCGGGTGAAATTGCTTGGTTAAAATGATTACCAAATGTGAGTGTTGTGAGGCTATTTGGTAATGTGCCAGGTAGAATTACTTGGTTAAATTTATGACCGAATGTGAGTGTTGTGAGACTATTTGGTAATGTGCCAGGTAAAACTACTTTAAAACTACGACCGAATGTGAGTGTTGTGAGACTATTTGGTAATGTGCCAGGTGGAATTACTTGGTTAAAATCATGACCGAATGTGAGTGTTGTGAGAGTATTTGGGAATGAGCCGGGTAGAACTATTTGGTTAAAATCATCACCGAGTATGAGATTAGTAATTGTATTTGGTAAAGTTTTTGGAGTTAACTCTTTATTAAAACTGGCCAAATATAAATTTGTCAAAAATGGTGGAAATTCATTTTTATCTGGTAGTTGATCACCATGCCACATAATTGCTGTTATAAATGATTTATCTTTAAACTGGTCATAAAGGGATATATCAAATTCTACATCATTATGTTTAATAAACTTTAAAATATATTTATGAATTTCTTTTCTTAAAATTATATTATTCCAAACTTTATATAATAATCTATAATAAATAGTTAAAAAGAGAAAAAACCAATTAATATGCTTTTAATTAATATATTATTTATATTTATTGTATGTATGCACTTACCTATCACTTATATTACTACTGTTTTTTAACTCTTCATTTACGCGAAAGTTAATTAGAGTTGGTAGTAGCTCATCCATTGTTAGTTAAAAAAAATAAAAATTAAAAATTAAAAAAATAAATATTTTACCAAATTTTTATATATAAAAAAAATAAAAATTTATTTTTTTAAAATTTTTTTGTAATTTTTATGATATTTTTTTTTAAATTTGTGATTTTTATGATATTTTTAAGTTTTTTCCAATTAATTTTATTGATATTTTTTTTTTAAAAATGATATTTATTTTTATAAAAATTATTTATTTAATCACCACATGGATTAAAAAATGGATTGAAACCAAATGAACCCCCTCATATATTTCCAAACCAAGAATTAGATGAACTTTTCAATGATTTAGATGAGGCATCTTTGACTGGGTTCATTGATAAAATAGATTCTATATAAAAAATAAATAAATAATAAAATTTAAAATATAGTTTACATTTTATAATATAGTTTTTTTTTTAATAAATATATTTGTATTTTAAATGAATAAAACTTTGATGAAACAATCTTTGCATTTCCAATTCTTTATAAAAGAAGCTTAACAATACATGGGTTAAAAGATTCTACATTACCTTATAAGGGGCAGCACCTCTTGACGAAACAGGACCCAAATTACTTGAAGGATCGGATAATAAACCACTTCACACTGGGTTAATGAAACTTATTCTACCCAACCAGATAAAACAAAATAAACAAATGGTTTAGCAAGAGTTATACATTTTGGTGAAATAGATTTTTAACCACAAGATCTAACAGACCCATGCTACCAATAGAGTATTCTATTTTATGATTCACTACCCCAGGTTATCCATCATTTTGAAAGCTTATTGAAAAAAGCTTCAAAGAAATGTGTCATCCCAAAGGTTTTAAATAAAATCACCAAAAGTATAGAATTTTTAAAGAATTTAGAAAGAGCATTAATGAATCCAGAAATGTATTATTTTAAACAAAATGAACTCACTCCATATTATATAAACTCATTCAACGATCATTTGAACAATCGGCTAAAAAAAGGAAAACAGGATTTTGTTATCTCAATTTTAGGAAAGATTATTTTATATTCAAAATCAGACTATCTCCACACTAGTTCAATAATAAAAAATACATACAAAGATCCTGATGGCAGACCATTTGATGTAGAAATAACCCCAATAGTAATAGGTGCATTTGGAAGGATTATAACCAAAGAAGTTCCCCACACTGAAAAAGATATATCCCTCATCATCAAAACTCTCAATGATTGCCCAAATCTATTTCAGCTTCCAGAAAACTATAAAATTCACTTGTTCAAAAAATTACCAAGAAAAATAATAATTGGTACTATTCTCTCTCTACAAAGTTGGACCCAACATTTCAACTCTTTAAAGTAAAAATTTAATTACTAATTTTTCAAATTCTTATATATTTAATTCCCCCTCCGCTTATTACTCTGTTTTGGTAGGAAAATATTAATCATGGTTGATAACTTTATTTTTTTTTAATTTTAAATAAACCAGGTGGAACTACTCGGTTAAAATAACGACCGAATGTGAGTGTTGTGAGACTATTTGGTAGTGTTCCAGGTAGAACTTCTTGGTTAAAATAAAAACCGAATGTGAGAGTTGTGAGATTATTGGGTAATGTCCTAAGTTGAACTATTTGGTCAAAATCACGACCGAATGTGAGTGTTGTGAGATTATTTGGTAATGTGCCGGGTGGAACTACTTGGTTAAAATCATCACCGAATGTGAGTGTTCTGAGACTATTTGGTAATGTGCCAGGTAGAACTACTTGGTTAAAACAATGACCGAATGTGAGTGTTGTGAGATTATTTGGTAATGTGCCAGGTAGAACTACTTGGTTAAAATCATTACCGAATATGAGTGTTGTGAGACTATTTGGTAATGTGCCGGGTAGAACTACTTGGTTAAAATAATAACAGATTTTGAGTGTTGTGAGACTATTTGGTAGTGTGCCAGGAGGAACTACTTGGTCAAAATTACGACCAAATGTGAGTTTTGTAAGACTATTTGGTAATGTGCCGGGTGGAACTACTTGGTTAAAACAATGACCGAATGTGAGTGTTGTGAGATTATTTGGTATTGAGCCGAGTAGAATTACTTGGTTAAAATCATAACCAAATGTGAGTGTTGTGAGACTATTTGATAATGAGCCGGGTGGAACTACTTGGTTAAAATCACCACCGAATGTGAGTGTTGTAAGATTATTTGGTAATATGCCGGGTAGAACTACTTGGTTAAAATCACTACCGAATGTGAGTGTTGTTAGACTATTTGGTAATGTGCCAGGTAGAATTACTTGGTTAAAATTACGACCAAATGTGAGTGTTGTGAGACTATTTGGTAATGTGTCGGGTAGAACTACTTGGTTAAAATCACGACCAAATGTGAGTGTTGTGAGACTATTTGGTAATGTGCCGGGTGGAACTACTTGGTTAAAATCATCACCGAATGTGAGTGTTGTTAGACTATTGGGTAATGTACCAGGTGGAACTACTTGGTTAAAGTCACCACCGAATGTGAGTGTTGTAAGATTATTTGGTAATGTGCCGGGTAGAACTACTTGGTTAAAATAATAACAGATTTTGAGTTTTGTGAGATTATTTGGTAGTGTGCCGGGTAGAATTACTTGGTTAAAATCTTTACCGAATGTGAGTGTTGTGAGACTATTTGGTAATAAGTCGGGTAGAATTACTTGGTTAAAATAACGACCGAATTTGAGTGTTGTGAGACTATTTGATAATGCGCCGGGTAGAAATACCTGGTTAAAATAACCACCGAATTTGAGTGTTGTAAGACTATTTGGTAATGTGCCGGGTGGAACTACTTGGTCAAAATCATAACCAAATGTGAGTGTTGTAAGACTATTTGGTAATGTGCCGGGTAGAATTACTTGGTTAAAATCATGACCGAATGTGAGTGTTGTGAGACTATTTGGTAATGTGCAGGGTAGAATTACTCGGTTAAAATAATAACCGAATGTGAGTGTTGTGAGATTATTTGGTAATGTTCCCGGTGGAACCACTTGGTTAAAATCATCACCAAATATGAGTGTTGTAATTGTATTTGGTAAAGTTGTTGGAGTTAACATTTTATTAAAACCGCACAAATCTAAATTTTTCAAAAATGGTGGAAATTCATTTTTATCTGGTAGTTGATCACCATGCCATTCAAGTGATGTTATATATGATTTATCTTTAAACTGGTCATAACTTGATCTATCAAATTCTACAACACTATGTTCAATAAACTTTAAAATATGTTTATGAATTTCATTTCTTAAAAATATATTATTCCAAACTATATATAATAATCTATAATAAATAGTTAAAAAGAGAAAACACCAATTAATATGCTTTTAATTAATCGACTATTATTTATATTTATTGTATTGTATTGTATTGTATTGTACTTACCTATCACTAATATTACTACTGTTTTTTAACTCTTCTTTTACTTGAAAGTTAATTAGAGATGATAGTAGCTCATCCATTGTCAATATAAAATAAATAAAAAAATAAAAAAATATGAAATTAATATCTTGTAAAATATAAAAAAAATTCAAAAAAAAAATAAAAAAAATTCACAATTTATCTTTAATATAAAAATAAAAATCCAAAATTTCATTTATTATAATTTATTTTTGTAAATATATTATTTTTTATTTTTATTTGATGATTTATAAATAGTTTTGTATATTTTATATAGTTTTGAAGATAATAATAATTTTAATTTATTTACATTAAAATTTAATTTTAATAAATAAAGAATATTGATTTTTTTAATTAAATTGAAAAAAAAAAAAAATAAAAAAACTAATTTATATATATACTCTTCATTTATTATTTTTTTTAAATCATTCGATTTTTTTATTATATATATATCAAATACTAATACTATCTACTTCTCCAAATATAGTACTGACCAATTCTATACTTTTGGTGATTTTATTTGAAACCTGAGATGACACATTTCTTTGAAGCTTTTTTAAATAAGCTTTCAAAATGATGGATAAGCTGAGAGTTGACAGATTATTTGAAGAAATAACATCCCTTTGAAAAGTCAATGGTTGCCAATTACGTTAAGTGCATCTACAAGAAAGTTTTTTTGAATTTCGATGCAACTATCTCTATTGGCAAATGCTTGTATTTAAATTTTTTAATGTTTGTATTTAAATTTTTCAATTTTTTTTTTAATTTTAAAATTATTGTATGTTTGTTCACAGCCACAACCATCAAATTCATTAATATCTAAAAAAAAGCAATTAGCATTTAATTATATAAAATTATAAATAAAATAAAAATTTTTATTAAATTTAATTTTAAAATAAAAAAAATAAAAAAATTAATTTATTTATAAAAAAAAAATAAAAACTAAAATTTTTATCTTTTTATTTTTTTAAAAAAAAAAATAATTTATTTTTATAAATTATTAAAATATATATATAAATAAAAAATATATCAATATATTAATATATTAATATAAAATATATTTTTTATTTATTAATTTAAGTTGATATTTTATTATAATCACCGGAAAGATAAATCCGGTAAAAACGAATACACAATACAAATAAAAAACTCCCAACAAGTTTTTTAAAACACAAACCAAAACACAATAACACAAAAACAAATAAAAACTTACTGAAAAGTTTAAATATTTGTATACCAAATGAAAACACAAACCAAATTATATATAACACAACAAAAATAAAAAACTCTCAACAAGTTTTTTATTGAAGAAAAAATAAAGCTGAGCATCTGCTAGGCTATTGAATTCCTGATAGCTTTATATTTCTTAATTAATATTTTTTTAAAATTTTTTTTATATGCAGCAATGAAATGTAAATATTTTATGGGAATAACTAAACAGTTCTAGCTATTTTTTAATTAATTTTTTTATAAAAAAGAAAAATTGTGTGTGGTGGGGTTTTAATATAATTTTTTTAAAAAAATTTTTTTCAAAATTTTTTTTTTTTTTTTTTTCCAATCATTCTTTATAATTTCAAAATAACAGAAACAAATAATAATAATTAAAAAACAAACTATTAAAAAAAAAAAAAAACTTATTAAAGGGGGAGATTATATGGATGAGCCATTAAAAGCAACACAAGCTTACCTCGAATCCGGTTAGAAATTAAAAGAGATTATTGGAAACAGTGATTGGTATGAAAAATATAGAAGTTTTAAAAAATAGTCCACAAGAGACTCCAGCCACTCGTGCCACTCGTGCCACAGTTGATATATGTAAAGATTAAAAAAATTGACTAACTGGTAAACTCCTAAAAAAAGGTTTTCATTTTATACTAATTCAAACAACAAAAAGAATAATTTTCAATCAACCAATAAACAAATAAAATAAATAGATTAATATTTTTATCTAGAAATTTTATTAATTTTAATAAATAAAAAATTATTTTATATTTTCTATCTAGAAATTTTATTTTTTTTTTTAAAAGGTTTAAAATTTTATTGTTTATTTATTTAGTATTGTATTTTATATTTTTAATAATTTAACTAAAAATGCATAGAACAGGTGAACAGCAATGAAAATAGTAATAACAAAGTTTAAATATCATCCAATTAATAAATCTCAATCTATATCGGTGTGTTAAGAGTTAAAGATTAAAGTATGGTACTTAGGTTCAAATGATATACAGATAAATTAAAATTAAAAATTAAAAATAAAATAAAAATTAAAAAATTTAAAATTTAAAAATTAGAAAATAGTTTTAGTTTTATTATGTAGATATATATTAAGTATTTTAGGAAATAACAAAACTATCTATTTATTTATGTTATGATAAAATCGTTTATTTTTGAATTATTTAATTTTATTTTTTTAAATTTTTAAATTTTTATAATTTTTATAAAAATTATAATTTAAATAAAATAATTAAAAGTATATCTGCAGTTCTACCAACTTTCACTTACCAAACCATATTCTAGAGTACAGAACTAATTAACTCAGTAAACCAAAATAAAAAAAATTAAATTAAATATTAAAATTAAATAAATAAAAGGAATACATAAATGTATGACCATAATCAATTAACCCAATTGATATAATTGTGATGATGGAAGCATTTTTAACACAATTCAAATAATATTTTTTTTTATATTGTAAAATTAAATAAAAAAATATATCTGTGTTTATAAAAATATAAGTGTGGAAAAAATTACATAAGTTCTCTTTTTTTACAACGATGATTATTTTTTAATAAAAAAGTTAAAATTTAAATCGGTTTCAATTAATTTATTTGAATATAATTTATTTTTAGAGAAAATTTAACAGTATCTTCTATGATTATGACCAATATTGATATATATATTGATAATGTTACTGTTAACATCACCCCATGGATTAAAAAATGGATTGTAACACATGAACCGCCACCTAAGCTATTTCCAAGCAACAAAACTGATTCATTATCAAAGAATTAGACACTTCCAGATGAACTTTGCAATGATTTATATGAGGCATCTTTAACTGGGTTCATTGATAAAATAGATTCTATATAAAAAATAAATAAAAAATTCAAATTAATTGTAAAATATAGTTTACATTTTAAAATTTTGTTTTTTTTTTAATAAATATATTAGTATTTTAAATGAATAAAACTTTGATGAAACAATCTTTGCATAACCACTTCTTTATAAAAGAAGCTTAACAATTCATGGGTTTACAGATTCTACATTACCTTATAAGATGCAGCACCTCTTGACTAAACAGGACCCAAATTACTTGACGGATCTGATAATAAATATTTTGTTCAAAAGATTTTACACTACTACCACTTGATAAAATAAATGGTTTAATACCTGGTAAAGTAGAATCAAAGCACAACTTGATAAAATGGAAAATATAATACTACATGATGAAATATGATATGTACTGCTACATAAATTTACAGATCCTGAAACATGAATTGTATTGCTACTTAAATTTACGGATTCTGAAACAACCACTTGATGAAAAAGCTCTGAAACAATAAGTGTAACATATTATGTGAAATTCAGGTTCTAAATCACTAGATTTACAAAATAAAATAGTTTAAGTTAGTAAATTGTTTTTATTTTCAAAAAGCTTGTTTTTGTTTTATGAAATTTTTCTAATTTCTTACTTGCAGGTATTATATTTTCAAAAATTTTTATTTTTTTATTTTTGATGGGATTTGTAATGTTATATTAAAACCATTTATGTGAATGTGTTCATTGATATTTGAAAAAAAATATTAAAAATTTTAAAATATATATAAAAATTATTTATTTGTATTTAAATTTTTAATTTAAAAATTTTAAAATTTTTTTTTATTTTTTAATAATAAAAAAAACATTGTTTAAAAATTAAAATACCATAAATTAAAAAAAAAAACTAAAAGATAGTTTATAAAAAGAATAAAAATTAATATATTTCCATGTAGTGGTTAAGGCATACTGAGAGATGCAGTATAGATTGTTAACCACTATGGGGGGCGCTTAGTTTAGGCATGGTAGGCTCTAATATAACTAACCTCCCCGTGGTATTTTTTTTTTATAAAATAAATAAATAAATAAACTATTTATACCATTTCATTATCATTAAAAAATTATTATAAAATCTTAAAATCATTTTTTTTCTTTAATTTTGGGTATTATTTTTTTTTTAAAAAAGTTTTATTTCACTTATTTATTTATTTATTTTATTTTATTTTATTTTATTTTATTTTATTTTATTTTATTTTATTTTATTTTATTTTATTTTATATTATATTTTATTTACACTTATTTTAATTATTTTTATTTATTAATTATTTAATTTTATTTGATTATAATATTAAGATAATAGAGTAAATAATATTAATATGGAGTAATAATCATCAAAATAATCATGTCATTTAAAAATAAGAAAAGCAATCCATCCAACTCTATTTATTTATCGATTCATTCTGCCTTCCAAATCTTAATCCAAGTTAGTCAATTTGAAACGAAATTTCAATTCTAAAATCTATTAACCCAGAATTAATTGCATTCTTCCAAAATAAAAGACTTAACGGAGATTTTAAGAGGTTTAGAAGATCTTTACCCATTTACTATCTTTTTTTTTAAAAAAAGTGAAGATGATTCATTAAGCCATCAGTTTGTTTGGTATGTGTTTAATACTTATATGAGCTTTACCACACTGCATACAAGTTGGTCACTGTAGTTTAATACTTAGATGAGTTTTACCACACTGCATTCATGTGTAGGAAATTCGTTCAACCACTTGGCTATCATTGCTCCCCCTGTAAATTCGTTCGACCACTTGGCTATCTTTGCTCCCCTCTGATTTAAATATACAAAATCTCCGGGAAGAAACCTAACTTCTAAAAAGGCCCCAGCGGGGATCGAACCCACGACCTCTTCCTTACTAGGGAAGCGCAATACCACTATGCTATGCGGCCAATTTGATGATATTTTTCAAGCTTTTTTTTGTAAATTGTATGATTTCTTTTTAATTTAAATTGTTTTTTTCATAATTTTATTTAATTAATCTATAAATAAATATATAATCAATAAAAAATGAAAATTTATCAATTAAATATTTTTTATCTATCAAATAGTTATTTCATAAATTTGAATTTTTCTTTTTTCTAATTTTTAATTATTTCTCAAGTACAATTTAAAAATATAACCACAAAGATAACCAGTAGCTTTAATTAAAACTAAATAGAAAAATTATTATTATTTTAATTTTTTCTCTTTTATTTTTTATTTTATTTTATTTTATTTTTATTTATTGGTTTATAATCTTCGCATTATGTCTATTATTTAATTTAAAAGTTTTTCTATAAAAAAAAAAATGTAGTTAGTATTAATAGAATTAAATATTATTTATATTTTAAATTGATATATCTTACATGTAAAAGATTTTTTTCATTTAATTTTTCCTTTGATAAAAAGATGAAATAAAAAGCTACACCAATAAAGAAATGCCAAATACCATGATTGATACGGAGGTAGTCATTATCATCATCTAAACCACGAACGAAAAAGAATGCAGCAACGAAAAAGAAACCAATACCATAAAGGAAATGTTTAGTTTTAATCCATTCTGGGACCTTTTGTTTTAATACGTGACGTATAATTAATAATACTAAAGTTGAAACGATTGGAATAACAGTAAAAATGATTTCCCATGGAGCTCTTTCTTGACAATATAAGGTAAAAACTAAGAAGGTCCAACGAAGAGCATCGGCAACTTGTTGATTTTGAATATCCATTAAAAAGAAGGTTAAAGCTTGAAAAGTTAAAATTGTAAAAATATTATCTAAACGATGCCATTGACCTGATGTCATACCCGATAATTTAAACCACCATGTATTTTCGAAAACTTCACCAACATGATACATCATTGATGAAACTGCACAAGCAATACCAATAATACCTTCATATGCTGACCCTCTTTTTATACAATGCCAAACTACTGGTATACATGATAAATTGGTACTAAATGCTATAAATGCCTGTAATACTTTTTCTGTTGTAATAACAATTGCTTGTGTTGCCATTTTATTAAACTAATGTATCTCTATATATTACTATTATTATTATTACTATTATTACTACTGCTTATTTTAAAAATACAAATAATTTAAAAAATGTATTAAATTTTAAATAATATTCTTTTTAACAATTTTAAATTAAAAAATAATAACAATATTAAATAATAAAAAAAAAATAATATAAAATAATAAAAAAATTAAAAAAAAAATTAAAAAAAAATAAAAAAAATAAAATTTTTTTTTTTTTCATTTCGTATTTAATGAAAACGATGTATTATTTTTTTTTTTTTTTTTTTTTTTTTTTTTTTTTTTTTTTTTGGGGTTAAACCATAATATCGAAATGACAATGAAAATAATTAAACTATAAATTATAAATTATAATAAATTATAAATAAATTATTTGTTTAAAATAAATTATCTCTTTTTTAATTTTAAAAACTTGTGTGTAAACTGAACATACTTTTTTACATATTAAATTACTTTTTTACATATTGCAATATTAAAAAAAAATAATAAATAGATATTTTAAAAATAAAAAAGAAATATTTAATTTAATTACAATAAAAATTTAATATAGTTTTAGTTTATTTAATTTTTTTTTTTATTTTTTTTTTAATTGAAAATATATAAATTATTAACTAATTTAGAAATCTCCTTCTTCAACTTCTTGTAAAAATTCATATAAAACTTTATTTTCATAGAAAGCTTCTGATCTAGCACCTTTATCATAGATTTCAAGAATTTCTTCGAATTTGTCTGGGAATGATGGGGTTTCAAAGTTTCTGAAGTTTTGATGTTCTTCTTCGGTTAATAGGATTTGGTTGGCGTTGGTGTATTCGAGGAGAATATTTTCGAATAAAGTAAATGTTGATTTGAGATCTACTAATTTCATTTGTAATTCTTTTTCTTCTGGTTTATAATTTATAATTTCATCGATAAGTGAGTCTGGAACATCTTCAACTCTCTTATAACTCCACATTGGTTCTCTATTTTGAATTAAAAGTGATTGAATACCTTCCCAAAGATCTGAGTGATCTCTAGTTAATGCCATTGAAATATTATAATCTCTTTCGTAATAATCTTTACCTTTACCATCAGTTGGGGTTTCATTAAATAATCTCATGGTTAACTAATTTATAAAAAAAAAGAAATTAATAAAATGTATATGTGTATATATAGTTTTATAAATATATATTTATCTTACTTTAATACTAATTGGTGAAGATCTTCTAATATTTCTAATACAACGTTCGGCCCATTCAGCAAATTCAGTTTCGTTTTCGAGAGCTTGTAAAACTTCTTCGATGGTTGTTTTATTATCGAAACAACGTTTAATTGCATCTTGATGAGTGGTTAAGTGAGTTTTCTTACCATTTAAATAGGATCTTGGTTCAGTTGTTGAAAGAACAATACTTTCGAATAATCTGTTGTGGTTCTTTGGGAAGCAGTGGGAAAGATTTCTATCAAAACCTTGAATATCTTCAGTTAAAACGAAAAAGTCAGTGATACCAGCTTCGTGAAGCTCAGTACCTCTAATACGACGACCAGTTAAAGCTAAATAAAGACCAATACCATCTGGAAGACGATTTAATAATCTAACATTACCAGCATTTGGGAAGAAACCAAGGGCACAATCAGAGATTGTAACGATTGAATTTTCAGAACCAACACGGAAACCAGAGTTTGCTGTGAAACCTAAACCAGCGCCAACAGTTAAACCATCGATAATTGAAAGTTGTGGTTTTGGTGCAACAGACATTAAATAGAATACCTTTGAAATCTTTTTAAAGTAGTCGGAAATATATTTTCTATTTTGGTTTGATTCATATAAATTGACGAAATCGATACCTGAGCTTTGAATAGCACCTGGTGTAGTAGTGTGAATACTGTAACTACCAACAATATCATTGGCAACTTGTGTTTTGATAAAGTGTTCGATTGAAGTTAATGTTGATAAATCTAAAACATTGAGTTTTTCTCTATTGTTTAACATTGCTCTTTTGTAATTTTGACCATATGGTGATGGTACTGAAACTAATGGGGCTGAATTACCTGAAATACGTGGAAATGGAACACTATGTCCATTTGAACTTTTACCTAATTCAATTTTAAATTTATTTGATAATTTTAAACCATCACCTGAATAATATTCATTACCATATTCATCTGTTTTTTCAAACTATATGTATTATTATTGTTATTTTTAAAAATAAATTATTAATATTTGGGTGATGAGTGGGTGGATGGGTGGATGGGTGAATGGGTTGATATAATAATTATATTTAAATTTAAACTTACGAAAGCCCAATCTTCAATATCTTTTGATGGTTTATATAAAATACCTAATTTTGAGAAATCTTGTACATAATAGAAGTTTTCAGTTTTTGGTTCGTATGATTGTAAATTGTTGAGTTTTTCTTTATTTGATAATTCTTTTTCAGTATTTTCGTAGGTTTTTGGTTGGATTGGTTCAACTTTTTTTAAATCTTTGTAATTGATTTTTTTACCAAATTCAAGGCCAGAATTCTTGTTACTTCTTCTTTTGACTGAAATAATATTTCTAACAAAAATTTGTTGACCAGAAGTTGATAATTTTGTTGCACTTCTTAATCCTAACATTTTCTTTTTCTTGTTTTTATTTCTTTTTCTAAATTTAAAAAAAGAAAATATTTATATATTACAAAAAAAAAAAAAAATAAGGGTAAAACGAAAAATATGAAAATGAAAAAAAAAAAAAAAATTTTAAAAAAATTTTTTAAAAAAAAAAATAAATCAAAAAAAAAAAAAAAAAAAATAAAAATTTAAAAAAAAAAAAAAAAGGAAAAAAACAAATAAATAAATTACACTATTTTGGTAATAGATAATTTATAAATTAGTGACTCTTTAAATTTTATTTTATTAATCATTTTTAATTGGTGAGATTAAATTAACTATATCCTCCTTTTTCTTAATGTTGTTTTGTCTATTATTATTATCATTATTTGAATTGAATGGTTCTGAATAGTCACCACATAAATTATTGATATTGGATAAATGAGCTAATAATGGTAATACTGTCAATGACATAGGATTTAAAATGAATATTATTATTGATAATAGAATTATATTGATTAATACCATATTTCCGTTTCTGTAACTATTATTGAAGCATCCATAGAATGATTTTGTGGTTCTATTTACCATTGAAACTAAAAAATTATAAATATCTAAATCACCTTGGTTACTGCTATTATTATTGGTTGCTGTTTTCTTTGTGGTGTTGTTACTATTTATTGTATTATTATTTTGGAAAATTTCATGATTATTAACATTTAATGATCTTGGTATATTTTCGGTAATTATTGATGATTCTTTTGATATTGATTCCATTTTGTCACCTTGTGTTGGTTTAAGTTCTTCTAAATTATGTTGTGGTTTACTTTTTTCATGTTGTTGTGGTGATTGTGGCTGTTGTTGTTCTTGTTTTTCTGGGTTTTGTTTAATTTGCTCTATAGAGTCTTTGTGCATTTTTTTAAAACTATCCTTTAAATCACTTTCAATTATATCAAGTTCTTCTGGGTCTATTGATTCTAAAAATTTACTAAAGGATTTTCTTTTTTCCTCTAACGATTCTTCTTCTTGGTCAATTGTATCATCACTAAATTCGATTTCGTTATCTTTTTCTAAATCTTCATGATTTAATTGTTTTATATTAGAGTTATCATTTTGCATATTTTGATACTCTTGTTGTTGATACTGCTCAAATGATATCTCTTGTGGTTCAACAGCCTCTGATCTTTGCTCATTTTTGGTTTGTTCTTTTTCTTCTTTTTCTTCTTTTTCATTTTCTTTACCTGATACATTTTCTTTTTCTTCTTTTTCTTCTTTTTGTTGATCATATTGTGGTTGTTCAGATTGAGGTTGACCTGGAGATGCTTCAGTTTGTGAATGTATTTCTTCAAATTTATCCTCTTTTTGTTCATCTTGGATATTCTCCCTAGAGTCTTCTTGTTGATTTTGTTGGGGATCTTGTTGTTGTTGTTGGAACTGAAATAATGGAATAGATAGTGGCTCTAAAATTTGTGGCTCTAAAATTTGTGGCAGATCTTCAATTTTTTGAGAGCTTGGACTAAGATTTGTTATAATATTTTGATTTTCATCTAAATTAGTAACTACAGTTGGTACAAATGAGGAGTCATAGTTATTGTTGGTATTTGATAATTCACTGGTGCTAAATATTGTTGTTCTAGCTAAAAGTTGTTGGCTATTGATATTATTTAAACCAATATTTACTAAAATTATTCCAATGATTGCACAAACTAAGGTTATTATTTTTAAAATATATATTAATCCCGCGAAATCAAACGATATACTTTCTTCTTTCTCTTCACTGTCTTCTTTTTGTTCATTTTTGTTATTATGAGTTGCGTTGATTTTATCAATTGTTTCTTTTTCATCGTCACTATTATTTAAAATTGGGGATGTGGTTTTACTATTATTATTATTATTATTGTTGTTTGGTGAAGAGACTTGTTTTTTCTTTTTATTTGGTTTTTTGCTACCATTATCATCTTTATTGCTACTATCTTTACTGCTAGTTATTTTTATTGAATCTTTTAAAACTTTATTATTGTAATTTAAAAACAAAATTGAATATAAAAATATAATAAGTGATGATATAAAGCAGCCTATTGTACAATAAGTTATACTTTCTAAAATATTCTCTAAACTCCACTTGCCACTAAGTGAATGAATTGGTACGTTTTCTAAATACATTCTAATTGATAGCCATGAAATTAATAGTATTAAAAGTATGGTTATCCATGGCAAGTCTAACATTCTTTCTACCATAGGTTCAATATATTCGTTTTGAAATTTAAATATATATTTTTTAATATTGTTTGGATTGTTTTTATTATTGTTATTGTTGCTATTGGACAAACTATAATTTTTATCATTGATAATACTAAATGATTTATTGTAGTGGTTTATTATTAGGTTTAATGGTGTAATAATATTAAATAGTTTATTGGTATTATTGGTGTGTTTGTCTGATAATGATGTTTTATTTAAAATTATTAATTGGAATATCCAATAGTATAGCGTTTGGAAATAGTATATAAATAGCGTAATGATGATTTGAACTGATAGATTGAGGAATTTATTTTTATTTAGTTTTGTTTCTATTGAAATGTAATCATTTTCAAATTTTGAAACTTTGGTTGTTTTGGTTGTTGTAGTCGCAATAATAATTTCATCTACCTGTTTGTTTATTAATTCGCCATTATTATTATTTATTTTGATTTTACTTGTTAATATATTTTCATCAAATATTGACTCTACTAAATTGATCAAGTTTAGTGATTCTGCAATATACCACAACATAACTAAAATACCAAAACAAAAAAATATTTTTTCGATATATTTTAAAAAATATTTTTTAATTTTATATTTAAATTCATTTAATTCATTCTAGAAATATATAAAAATAATATATGTTAGAAGATGAAATATTTAAAAATAATAAGCTGCATATTATATTTTGAATGCTTACATATAGTAATAATGATTTAATAAAATTTAATAAAGTTATAGATAGGATAAAAACAAATACTGATATTAACGAAAGAAATAATATTGATGTAATTTCATTTCCTTGGTTATATCTAAACATTGAGTCATTATTATTATTATTGTTATTATTATTATTATAACTATTATATGGAGGTGATTTAGATGATGTAAAATTAAAAATTGTAGACATTTTCTAACTTATATTATTTATTAAATATCATTATTATTTAATTTATTATGTGAGTAGTTTGAAAAAAAAATGAAAGAAAAATAATTAATTTAAAAAAAAAAAAAAAAAAAATATTTAAAATAAAAAAAATTTTATTTTTTTTTTTTTTTTTGTTTTTTTTTGTGGGGTTTAAAAAAAGGTTGAAACATTTTGACTTAAAAGGTTGGAAAAATAATTTTATTTTAATAAAGATAAAAGTTTTTTTTGATTTTCTATGATTCTTCTAAATAAATTTATCTCTTCAGCACTATACCCGATATGTTCGTTTTTTGATAAAAGTTGTTCGAAACTATAGGTTGTAAGGAGAAAAAATGAGTAGTCGACAGTATGAAATTTGATTTTATTGTTATCTATACCAACGATTTTATCGAGATATTTTAAAATTTGCAAAACTATATTGATTTGTTGATTGTTTTGTGATGAAATAAAGATGTATTTTAATGAATTATGATGGTATTTGAATAGGTTTTTGAAGAATTTAAGGTTTCGTTTTAAATGGATATTGAAGGTTTCTTTGTCAGTGGACCCCTCGTTGACGCGCTTGCCATTTTGGTTGTAGAACTCCCCACAGCTGCAATAATCCAACGATATCGATTCCAAACTACCACTAAATGTTAATTGATCATTTAATGTTGATGTTGATGTTGATGTTGATGTTGATGTTGATGTTGATGTTGATGTTGATGTTGATGTTGATGGTGATGGTGATGGTGGTGATATTAGTTGATTTAAAATATTGCGATATGTGTTAAATTGTAGATCACATTCATAAAGTTCGATTGATTTTAAAGATGGCATATATATTACACTTTCTAAATATTTTTTTGTTTGGGCATGATATACATCAAAATAACCCGGTATATAATATGCTTCAACTCTTGAAAATATCTTTTCGTATATTTCTATGCTTATGACCAATGGAATTTTATTTAATGAATCGTGATTGAAATAAAGTGGTGGTTTTTTATATAAATTCAGTGACTGGTTTTCGTTAGGATTAGAACCATTATTATTTATATATTTTAAGAATTGATTTATTGAGACTTTTGACCATTCGTAATAGCTATTATCTATTATTTTTGAAATTACTTTAAAGAATTGTTTTGATGTTTTTGCAATATTTGAAAGGTGCTCTATATTTATTATTTTGTATCTTTTATTAAAAATATTGTTAAATTTAGAAGTGTGATTTACAATAAATGAAAAAATATTTAAAAGTATGGCATCCGAAAATAGAATTGATTTTTCCATTTTTTTTAATTTAAAATTTGATATAATTTAATATTTGAAATTTTTTAAAAAAAAAATAAAAAAAAATAAAAATAAATTTTTTTTTTTTAAAAAAGTTAAAAAATTAATTTAAATAAATAAATAATAATATATTTTCGTATCTTTCTATATTTTATTGAATTGTGGTTGAAATAAAGTAGTGGTTTTTTATATAAATTAAGTATTTGGTTTTCGTTTGATTATCATTATTATTATATTTTATGAATTGATTTATTGAGATTGTTGACCATTCGTAATAGCTACTTAAGAATTGTTTTGATATTTTTGCAATATTAGATTGGTGATTTTTATTTATTATTTTTTATTAAAAAAATTGTCGTTAAATTTAGAATTTACTTAAAAATATTTTTAAGTTTATTTTCCAATCATTTTCCACTATTTTAATTAAATAAAATTAAATTTTGATTTTTTTTTTATAAAATTAAAAAAAATTACAAAAAATTAAATATTTTTAAAAAAAAAATTGAGTTTTAATTTTAATTTACCAAAAAAATTAAATAGAAAAACAATATACAAATAAATAATATATAAATAAATAATATACAAATAAATTATATACAAATAAATAATATACAAATAAATAATAAAAATATAAATAATAAAAATAAAAATAATAATATATAAATAATATAAATAATATATAAATAATATATACAATATATAAAATAATTTAAATTATACTATTAAAAATATTAAAATAGAAAAATGTTAGATCTAGAATCATTGAGAGATTCTATTAATGATATAGATAAAAACAATGGAAATAATTATAGAGATAAAAGAAAACAAATCAGAGAAAAGAAAATGAATTGGAAAAAAATGTTAAAAAAATGTAAAGGTTATATTGCAAACAAATTAACAAATTACACATCAAAAGAAAATGATTTTAGAAATTTAATCATTGATCTACTTGAATATTTTTGTGATGTTACAGTTATAAACAAATACAATTATAGAAGTGATTTCAATCAAATTGTAAAATTAAGTAGAGATATCAGTGTATGGAACGAAGAAAAAAACGAAATAGAAATTAGACTCACACCAGGTTCATTGAAAGGATCAAGAAGACCAGATATTCTATTTGTAAAAAATAAAAAGTAAATATCTCATAGTTAAATTAAGAAAAAATAGAAAAATCTAACAAAATTTATTAATTATTTATAGTCGAAAAAAAATTATAATGATAGAGGTTAAATTTTTTTTTAAATTTGGCACAATGTACAGATACTATTTGAATGGTAAAAAAAAATTTTCAAATAGTTATAAAGAAGTACAAGAATCAGCATCACGTCAAAATAAAACTCTAAAGAAGCTAATTATTGATAAATCCAGAAGAGAACCTCAAAATATAAATATTAAAACTTTCACAATTTTAGGTTATAAATGTAACTCAAAAATTCCACTTGTAGAAAGAATTAATAAGTTTGGTATTGATATTCAGAAAAATTAATTAAATTTATAAATAAAAAACTTTTTTTTAATTTTTTTTTAATTTTTTTCTTTTTTTTTTTTATTTTTTAATTTTTTTTCATTCATTGATCATATAATCTGGTATAATAAAAAAGATATATAATCTAAAAAGTGACTTATTAAGATTTCGAATGAAATTATTGTATCCATTATTTACTATAATGATCTCAATATAATAAATTAAATTTAGAGAATATCCATATAAAATAAAAAATAAAACACACACAATATTAACACTCTTTTTTTTTTACAACACAATTAAAAAAAACAACACAATACATTTAAAACAAATATACACACAAAAAAAAAAAAAAACCCTTTTTTTTTCTTTATATGATAATGATAATTAATATTACCACTTATTTTCACATTTAGTATTTCAAAATAATTTTTTTTTTTTATTAAAAAAATAAGAAATTTTAATTTTGATTGAGTTTAAAATAGACATCAAATATAACAAATTTAGCTTTTAAAATAAATAAAAAAAAAAAAGTTTGTTTGATTTACAAAAAAATTTTATTTTTTATAAAAAATTAAATTAAATTTGAAGGTGGGGTGTGTTTATTGTGATGTGGGTTTGAGAATGGTGTGTATGTGAGTGTGTGAGTGTGTGTGAAAGTGTATTTTTTAACGCTATTTTATATTGAACCCCCCTAACCACAACATTCATTATTTAATAAATATAAAAAAACAAAAAAAAAAAAAAAATTTAATTAAAACTTTAAAAATTTCTATTTAAATTTTTTTTAATCATAAACTTATTTATTTTTTTTTTTTTTAATAACAAATAGTAATATTAGTAATAGTAAATAAATAGAAATAGAAATAGAAATAGTAATTTTTATACATAGACATATTTTTTTTGGAAATAAAAATAATAAACAAATAATAAAAAATGGACTTTGACCCAAGAACAGTAGCCTTTTACACAGAAACTAATTTAAGAGAAGATGAAGTTATTTATAATTCAGGTGATGTAATTGTTTTAAAAGGTGGTGATAAATATTATAAAAAGTTTTTAAGTTGTATTATAGGTGCAAGTGTAGAATGTAAAATATGTAAGTTATAATAATATTAATATTTAATATTTAAATTTTTATTAATTAAATTCTTTTATCATTATTAGTTGAACATGGTGATGGTCACGGTAAAAGTGAAACACTTAAACCAGGCTCATATGTATTTAATTTAAGTCATATGAATGGTATTTCAAGAATTGAAGTTAAAGAAGGTTCAGTAGATAGTATTATGAATGTTAGATTCGAAATTGGTGTAAATTTAGTTACTGCTGATTCTTTTAAACTTACTTTAACTCCACAAAAAGACCCATTTGTGTAAATATATAAAAAAAGAAAAGAAAAAAGGAAATAATATTAATTTGAAAATTTTTATTTTTTTTATTTAGAATTCCATTATGTAAAAACTATTCCAAAGTTACACTTCCTAAATTAGACCAAAACCCAGATAGTATGTTTCTATATATATAACACACCCCCAGTATTTGATCATATGATACTAATTTCTTTTAATTTCTTTATTTATAGTTACCATTCAAGTATCGGTTCAAAGAGTGGAATCACCATCAGAAATTGTTGCAAGCGGACCAGCCTATTTTAAATATGATTCTAAATCTGGTAGAATTTATCCACAGAAAAATGATAAACTTGCAAGTAGTATTTTTATAAATCAAATTGACCACAACTCTTTCGTTTTTGCATTGGTTGGTTTACCAGGAGGTAAATAATAATTTTGGCTATTAATAGTTGTAAATAATAATAATAATAATATAGTATATCGTCGGCCTTTTTCTCTTCTTTTAAATATACCTGTTTTTCATAATACCACTTCGTTTAAATTCATTTAATTTATTTACATTTTAAATGAATAACTCTGTAAATTACCCAAATAATAATAAAAAAATAAATAAAAGTAAATATTTTTTTTTAAAAAAATTACTTTATTTTGCGCCCAAACAAATTTTTTTTAGAAATTTTTTTAAAAATTTTTTTAAAAATTTTTTAAATATTTTTTATTAAATTATAAAGATAGAGCATATTAGCAATAACATTTCATTTTATTAATAAATATATATACACGTACACTCAATAAACATATATTTAATAATTGTATTCATATTAATATTAAAAATAAAAAAATGAAATGTGAAACTGTAATGATATTATGGCATAATAAAGATCCGATTTATTCAGTAGATTTTCATCCAACAACAAATAAATTTTGTACAACAGGTTTCGATAATGAAATTAAAGTAATATTTATAACATATAATATATATGTATGTATATGTGGTGATGTTTATAAATATTAATAATGGTTTTATTTTTATTATCTATATAGATATGGTCCTATACAAAAGATAAAGAAGGTCATTTATCAATTGAATATTTATCAAGTTTAACTAAACATACCAAACCAGTTAATGTAGCAAGATTTTCACCAGGTGGTAATTTATTAGCATCAGGTAGTGATGATGGTTCAGTTGTAATTTGGAAATTAACATCAATTAATAACCCAACCAATGACAATACCAAATTTAATCCAACTGATGTTTCATTTATGAAGGAAACTTGGTCAATTGTATCCATTTTACGTGTTACTACTGATGTTTATGATTTATCTTGGTCTTTAGATGGATTATATTTAACAACTGTTAGTACTGATAATAGTATTTCAATTTGGAATCCATTAACAAGTAAGTCTCATCCACATATTTACACATACACACAATATCTAAAGTATTAACATGTTATTTTAAATTAGAAACACATCAACAATTAATTACTGAACATAGTCATTATGTTCAAGGTGTATCATGGGATCCATTAAATGAATATATGATAACTCAAAGTTCAGATGGTACATGTAGAATTTATAGAAATGAAAAGAAAAAAAAACAAAAATCCCAGACTTTACAATCAACAGTAAATACCCCTACAACAATAACTGATACAACAAACAACAATAATGAAGACAACATAAATGATAAAGAAGAAAATAATAAAAAAGATAATAACCCAACTACTACAACAGTACCAACACCAATTCAATCACAGCAAAGTGATATTCAGCCTGAACGTAGAAAGAAATTACATTTAACAATTGCAAATGTTTTAACAAGAAGATATTACAATAAAGATCAAACAAACATCAATAGTAATGATGACGAAGAGGAAACCAAAATAACAACAAAGAAATCAAATAATAGAATGGATATCGATGGCGAACCAGATGAAACTACAAAATCATTAAAGGATGAAAGTTTAGTAGCACACAGAATGTATTATGACGAAAGAGCATCAACTTTCTTTAGAAGACCAACCTGGTCCCCAGATGGCTTAATGTTTATTACAACCACAGGTAAATTTAAAGAATCACCAACCTCAAAATACATTAGCACATCATATATATTTTCCAGATATATCAGAGATCGTCCAATAGTACATTTACCAGCAGACTCACCGACTGTTGTTGCTAAATTCAGTCCAATCATTTATAAATTAAGAGAACAACAACAACCAGAACAATATGAAAATGATAATATTCAAGATGTAAATAGTAATAGTTTTAAGAATAGTAGCACTGGAAACAAACTTTTCAATTTAAATTATCGTATGATTTATGCAATCTCCTCAACTGACTCTGTTATAATATATGATACTCAGCAAACTAGAAAACCAATTGCTGTTGTCTCCAATTTACACTACTCTGCAATTACCGATATCAGTTGGTCATCTGATGGTTTGGTTTTAATAATCACCTCGTCCGATGGTTTTTGTTCCTATATTTCTTTCCAACCAAATGAATTGGGCGAACCTTTATCAGAGCATGAACAATCAAATATAGAGCAATTTAAAGAAACTTTAATTTTAAAACAAAGAGCAATTTTAAATACAACCATTTCAAATGATTCAATTGATACATTAAACAATCCTAATAATAAAAAGAGAAAAAATGAAGACTCTAATGAAAATGATGAATTAAATGATACAAATAATAATAACAATAACCACAGTAATAATAATGAACAAAATAAAAAACAGAAATTAGAAAATGAATCATCAACTGAACAAGCAAGCACATCATCTTTAAATAATAATAATAATAATAATAATAGTAGTAATAACGAAAGTGGAGCCAAACCAAAAAGAAGGATCCAACCAAATTTAATAAAGAAATCATAAACTATTTATTTTATTTATTTTTTTTACAAAAAACCATTATCTTTTTTAATTTTTAATCTTTTTAATTTTCTATAATACAATTTTAAATTAATAATAAATTTATGTATTAAAAAAAAATTTTTATTTATTTATTTTCTACTAAAATAATCTGAAATTAAAGATCCTTTAGGTTTATTGTCATCACTTGATGATGTTGATGAAACTTTTGTAAAAAATGGTGAAGTTGTTGTTGTTATTGATGGAGCTGGTTTGGCGGCAGCTTTTTTTGCAGAACCTTTTTTTGATGCAGCTTTCTTTGGTTTAGATGGTTCTGGTTCTATAATTTTTTCAGTATATACTAAATCAGCAGATTCTTTTTGGATGGTCTCTTTAGCCTTGTCAGATAATAAACCAAATGATTCATTTAATAATTTGATGTGTGCATCTGAAAGATACTCGCTAATAAAACCAATTGACATTGTATATAAAGTTTCCCATGACAAAACATTCTTTACATGATTTGAAGTTTTAAAAATATCTATATCATTATCTTTTAAATGATTTGCTATATTCTTTACTTTACATCTTAACCATAGTAACAATTTTTCGTCATCTAATTTATATAAACTTGATCCTGCAAAATCTATTAATTTTAATAAAAAATAAAGAAAAATTAATAAACTAATAATGTTATATAATTAATAAAAATGCTATAATTACCTTTAAAATCACAAATTAATTTTAACTGTTCATCTTTAAATGTAATTTTTGAAAGATTGCTATATATTGGATCATTTACAACAGAGGAAACTTCGAAATATTCATTTTTGTTTTGTGTTTTGTTCTTTTCTAAAAATGGTATTAATAAAAATAATGGATCGATATTTGAAGCAATGTACATTGAACCATCATTTCTAGCACCATTATCAATGAACCAAGATGATGGATTGCTATTAAATTTATTTATTTCTAAAATTTTATTATTTATTTTATCTTTAATATATCTACAATAAGTTTTTTCTAAATGATTGTAAAAAAAAATTAATAATTAAAATAATATATAATCATAATATATAATTCTCTTACCATATTTTGGACTTGGTAATGTTATAATTTCAAAATTTATAAAATCATCTTCACTATTACTGCTATTATCTTGAACAATAAAAACACGGTCAGTATAGGGTAATTTTGGAATTGGTGGATGTGGTTTTACTTTGGGAGTTGCAGCTGATGGTTTCTTTCTTTTCTTTGTTTGTGTAACACCATCATCTCCATCGTCTGATGATTCTTCATTTGACAAATCTTCTTCAATATCTTCTAGATCATTCTCTAAATCTTCTTTTTTATTAGACATATTAAAAATCTAAATAATAATAATAAAAATAATTATAATTAAAAAATTAAAAAAAAATTAAAATTTTTCATTTTTTAAAAAAAAATTATTTTAATAAAAAAAATAAAAAAAAATAAAAAATATTCTTTGATTTGAAATTATTACAATGAATATACAAATCTAGAATGTTTTTACCAACAAATAATTATTTTCAGAAAAAAAAAACTATTAATTTATTAATTATTATTTCAAATTAATTGTTTTAAAGAAATTTAAAAAAGGAATCCAATTAATTTTATATATAAATATATTTTGTATTTATTTATTGTTATTTTGGTGATTAAATTTTAATTTATTATTATAATAATGGATATAAGAAGGAAAAAGATTAAATTTATATTAAATTTAGTAGTGAACCCCATAAAAAGAAACCAGACTACAGTTTTATAAAAAATTTTTAAATATTAATTTTTTTTTTTTATTTTATTTTTTTATTTAAAATATTTTTTATTTTATTTTTTTTTTTTTTTTTTTTTGGGTTCAAAATTTTTTTTAATTTTTTAATTTTTTTTTTTTTTCCCAATATAATTATTTATCAACACATATATAATATTAAAATGAACACCTCAAAATATCAAGAAGAATTAATTGCTACTGCTGTAAGTTACTGACAAATAATACTTTAGGTTTAAAAAACTTTAATAAAAATAATAATTATATAAATAATTTTTAAAAAAAAAAAAAATTATATGGTTTTTATCTCCTATGATTTTTTTTTAAAAAAAAAAAAAAAAAAAAATAATCCTCCGACGTCGGACTAAATTTTATTCATATGAAAAATAAAAATAAAAATAAATAAAATAAATAAAAATCATAAATAATAAATAAGTATTAATATAATTTATTAAATTACTAAAACTAAAATTTTATAAAGAAAGCTATTGTTGCACCAGGTAAAGGTATTTTAGCAGCTGATGAATCAACTGGTACCATTGGTAGCCGTTTCCAAAAAATTAATTTAGAAAATATTGAAGAAAACAGAAGAGCTTACAGAGAACTTTTAATTGGCACTGAAGGTGATGTTACTAAATTTATTGGTGGTGTAATTTTATATGAAGAAACTCTTTACCAAAAGATGGCTGATGGTACTCCATTTGCAACCGTTTTAAAGAATAAAGGTATCCACATTGGTATCAAAGTCGATAAAGGTGTTACTCCAATCCCAAATACTGATGGTGAAACCTCAACTCAAGGTTTAGATGGTCTTGGTGATCGTTGTAAGAAATATTATGAAGCTGGTGCTCGTTTCGCAAAATGGAGAGCTGTCTTAAAGATTGATGTTGCCAAAAATCTTCCATCAAACTTATCAATTTTAGAAAATGCTCACACCCTTGCTCGTTATGCTGCCATTTGCCAAGTAATTATCATACTATTAATAATATTTATCATATATTAATATTTATCATATATATTAATATTTTTTTTTAAAATAGGAAAATGGTTTAGTTCCAATCGTCGAACCAGAAATTTTAATGGATGGTGACCACTCAATTGAAGATTCAGCTAGAATTACTGAAAAAGTCTTAGCTGCTGTTTTCAAAGCTCTCAATGACCACAATGTTTTATTAGAAGGTGCTCTCTTAAAACCAAATATGGTTTTAGCTGGTACTGGTTACACTGGTGAAAAACCAACTGCCAAAAAGATCGGTGAATTAACTGTTCGTACTCTCCAACGTACTGTTCCACCAGCTCTTCCAGGTGTTGTTTTCTTATCAGGTGGTCAAACTGAAATTGAAGCCACTCAAAACTTAAATGCTATGAATGTTGTTCCAAATCGTCCATGGTCCTTATCATTCAGTTATGGTCGTGCTTTACAAGCTTCAGTTATTAGCACTTGGAAAGGTGATGCTGCTAATGTTGAAGGTGCCCGTAAAGTTTACTTACACCGTGCCAAATGCAACTCACTTGCTCAATTAGGTAAATATGAAGGTGAAGAAGCTTCAGCCTCTGCCAGTGAATCATTATATGTCAAAGATTATAAATATTAAATAAATTTATTTCAAAAAAAAAAACTATAATATATATAAATAAATAAATAATAAAAAAAATTTACAAAAAAAAAAAAAAATCATTGATCAAAATTAAAATTCATTCCATTTTTAAATATAGGTTCACAATTATTATAATTTTAAATTCAAAAATATAAAAAAAACCAAATTGTTGGATTTTTTTTTTTTTTAAAAATTTTTTAATTTTTTTATTTATTTTTTTTTAAATTTTTTTTATTTTTTTTTTTAAAACACACACAAATCTTTTTTCTCATCAAAATTTTTTTTTTTTATTTTTTTTCGATTGATATCTATTTAATTGTTCTATTATTCTTTTATTTATTTTTTATTTATTTTGTGTATATTATATAGGTTTTTGTATTATAGTTTTTTTTTTTATTGTATCAAAGAAAGAAAGAGAAAAGAGATATCTTTTTTTTTTTTTTTTATTGTAATTTTTGTATAATCATTTTTGTAATATAATAAAGAAGAAAAAAAAATAGAATAAAAAATGAGTAATAGTGGGAATAACAGTAAAGATAGTAAAGAGGGAGGTTCAGGTAGATCATCTTCACCATCACCATCACAAAATTCATTAGCTGTACCACAGCAACACACAACAGGAGCACAACAAACTCAACCATTATTACAGGGTCAATTATCACTATCAATTTTAAATAAAGTTCAAACAGCAACACAAGCAGCAGCAGTCGCAGCAGCAGATGCAACACAAAATGGTGGTGTTAGTAATGGTACAATTGTTTCGAACAGTGGTGGATTTAAATCAAAGAAATTAGTAGAGTTTATCCTTTTAGCAGAGTTTGATATTTTACAGGGTAGTAAAGTTAATATTCAATATCCTTATCCAATTGCTACAGGTGGTATGGAATTGATGTTATCAGAGTGGATGTTACCAGATGGAGCACACAAAAGAAATGATGATTGGACAGTATTCTTTTTAAATAGACCAGTCCCAGAAAATATTAAATCTCCAGAAAAATCAAAATCATCATCTTCCAAAAGTTCTCAATCTCCACAATCACCTTCAAAAATTGATACCAATAATAATAATAACAATAACAATAACAATAATAATAATAATAAATCAGCAACAGCTGCACCTAAAGTTGAAAAACAAATATCATCACCTTTAATGGCATATATTTATAGTTTCTCTGAAACTGATGAAGAAAAAGGTTGGGTAATGTTAGATCAAGAAAAACTCCTTGTTGAGTTTTACCAAAATTACATTTCGATTGGTTCAAGCAATGGTTCATTTTCAACTAAAATGTAATATTAATTTATTTTTATAATATTTAAATTTATTTAAAATATAATTATTAACTTTTTTTTTTTTTTTTTTTTTTTAATATTTAATAAAGTCAAAAGCATGCAGATTTAGAATTTACACAATTAGAGCCATTATTTGATTGTGTTTTAACAGATTCAAGTACAGCTTTAGGTATTAGATTTATAGAAGCAGCAGATGAAAAATTATTTTTAGAGCATTTGACAAGATTAATTTCAGAAATTCAAGATGATCAAGCAAAAGGTAAAACAAAATCTGAATCTTCTCCAGAAATTACAACTGATAATACATCCCCACAACAACCAGTTAATAGCAATCCAAATGAAACAACAACTACCACCACCGCAACAGAACCATCAACTACCACCAACCCAACTGAAAATAAGGATTCATCTTCAAAAGATACACCAGCATCTAACGAATCAACAACCAATCCAAATGAACCACCAGAGGATCAAAAGTGTAAAGATTTCTTATATTGTCTTAATTATATGAATAATCAAAAAGATGATACAGCCAAAAGAGGTGCTGTTGTCAAATCAATGGCAATTTGTTCAACCCATCCATTTATCAATATATTCAAGGTAAAATATTTTAAATTGAATTAATACTATTATAATGGGGTTTTATTTGTTTATTAACTTTTCTTTTTACTTTAATATAGCCATTTATTGTTTTAGCAATGCAAAAATATTATAGCAATCCAAGTATCGATGTTATTATTGAGTTATATAATTCATTAAATAGTTTAGATATGTCAACAGTACCACAATTAAACGATATTCAAAAACATATTCTACGTGCATCACCAGACCGTAATAAACATATTTACGCTACAACTATTACATATTTAGGTAATAAAATGCCATTATATATACCAATTACATATTTCCCAGATGAAGTCGGTGATGTAAGTATTCTATATACAAAGAGTATAGATATATTTATGCAAATAATAGATATTAATATTAATGTTTTAAATTTTAATATAGTATAAAGTAATTGGATTGGTACAAAAGTTTGGCAATGATGTTATGAAAATTTTTAATGGTGTTTTATCACAAAAAAGAATTATATTTTTAGGATATGGATGTAGTGCAGATGAAATTTGTAACTATGTATTAGCAGCATGCTCAATGGTTTGTCCACCACTAAAAGGTACAAGAGAAAGATGCTTCCCAAATTTCAATTTACATCATCACTCTTTAATTGAAGGATTACCATCAAGCACAGGTGTAATATTAGGTGTTGCAAATCCAATGTTTGAAGAACGTACTGAATGGTGGGATATTCTTTGTAATATTAGTACTGGTAAAGTTACAATCAATCCAAATTTAATCAATCCAGAACAACAAGATAAATTCACACAATACGATAATGATTTTATGGCTGAAGTCAATTACAACATTTCAGCTCACTATGGCGAAGATAAAATTAAATCACTTTTCCAAGAATATACTCAACATATTGTGGATATGACATTAGATGAAGAGGAGTTCCTTGATGATCAATCTCGTCAACTTGCTATCGATGCTAATCATCAACGTATTGAAGCATGGACTAAAACCAAATCATTCTCAACCTATCTCTTTGACAAAGAATATACTAAACGTACTAGCGCTATACGTGATCACACCACTCTTGCTTCAATTCGTAAACTCCGTAAAAAGAAACATATTCCAGAAAAAGAAGTATTGAAAATTTATCACTCTTTCCTTAATTCTATTAAAACAGAAGAACAAGTCACAGAATTCCTTTCCTATCTTCCAAAATCCCATGGTGGTTTATTCCCTGTTGCTGTTGGTCTTTTCCATAAATCTGATGAAGTTCGTTATGCAACATGTGAACTTTTAAGAAGATTAGACAAGTTCCAGTCTGGTAATGCTTTTATTTCAGGTTTAAATCCTTTCTTAAAAGCTTCTTATGAAAGAAATTTAAGAGTTCAAGAGTTATCACCACAAAACCAAAAATTTTTATAAAAAAAGAAACTAATTTATAAAAAAATATATATAAAAAAATAAATATTTAAAAAATTAAAATATATATCTATACACGTTTATTCAAACTCTTGTAATTTATTTTCTTTTAAAATATAAAACAATTTTTCCAATTCAGAATAAAGATCTAATTAATATTTAATTTTTTAAAAAGTTTTTTAGCAAAATATCCACGTGACCAATCTGTCTAAGAATTCTCTGTTCTCATGATCTAGAATATTTAAGGTTATTTGAATTGTTCGATTTTGGATAAAAGGATTTTTTTAAAAAAAATAGACGATACGACCATGAAAAAATAGTTTTTAATAGATCTTCCCCGTTGGTCTAGTGGTGAGGATTTTCGCCTGTCACGCGAAAGGCCCGGGTTCAATTCCCGGACGGGGAGTTTTTTTAACACAATTATTGTTTCTTCCTGGTGATTCAAAGATAAATAATTTGTAATGTATTCATATGCATTTTAGAATTAAATGAATATTACAGTTATAATTATATCTCAACTAAATAATATATTTATATTTTCCTTTATTTTAAATAATTTATTATTTAAAATTAAAAATTAAAAATAAAATAAAAATAAAAAAATTGAAAATTTTAAAAAATAAAATTTTTATTTTTTAGTTTTCAGTTTTCCGTTTTAGTTTTCACAAACAAAGAATTGTATATTTATTTGATTATTAGAATTATTTATATTTATTATTTATCTATAACTAAAGTAGCTCCATCTACATTACAAATTATAACAACACCTATGTAATGTAAATGAACTTTAAAGTATAAATAAATAGTTAATAGACAATAAAAATAAAGATAATAAATTATATGATTTTTAAGTTTATGAGAAAATTGAATAAAAAGAAAAATTCGAAAATAATAATTTTATTTTTTTTATTTTTTTATTTTTTTATTTTTTTAAATTAAATTATTTTTAATTATTAAAATTATTAATTATTATAATTGTTTGATTAAATGACTATTTAAGTTATAATTAATTAATTAAGTGAATTTTGATGATAATACATTACACTAGAAATGCCAAAACCCTGGTATTTCATCAAGTTTGGATTTGGTTATGTAAAGAACTATACGACGATCAAGAAAATACATTAAAAGAACTCGATTTTAAGAATCTAACCTCAAAATGGACTAAGCTAGCTACTTTAGAATACATAAAAGGTTTAAAAAACATCAAGGAAAGACACGCTAAACAACCACAAACAATAATTATGAATCATCAATGAAGAATATAGAAAATTCAAAAGAAGAATAGCAAGAGCATACTTCATCAGCATCAAATCTTTACCAAATATCAACAGTTTAGAATATTTTCTTTATAAACTTTATAAAAAACATTAAATAAAATTTTACTGATTAATTTAAAGCATTTGCTTTTAATTATCTTCACTTTTAAAAAAAAAAAAAAAAAAACAAAGATAAAATTTGGATTTAAGTATTGTTGTTTTATTAATTATTTATTTTTAAAATTCTTTTATTTTACTGATTAATTTAAAGCATTTTTTTTTAATTATCTTCACTTTTAAAAAAAAAAAAAAAAAAAAAAAAATTCTTTTAAAAATTTTAAATATAAAAAGCAGGTTTCAATGGTTTCTGGTGCATACTACTTCTATCTGGAGTAACAAGATCTGGACAATAAATAAAATTTTAAAGATAAATTTAAAAAAAATAATAGTACATGTATTCATTATTGATAATTTATATTTATTCCTTTTATTAATAGAAAATGATGTATTTTAATTTGTAAATAGAATGTAATTAATAAAATTTAATTAATTAAGATAATTTCATAAAAAAAACTTTTTTATATTATAATATTTATTATATAATATTTATTTTATTCTCTTTCTGTTTTTTGATTAATTTATAATACATTTTCCCATTCTCAAAGAATCGTTAAATTCAAAATTTTGTATGATTTTGATTTCAAAGTTTAAAAGAGTAGACAAACAATAATAATCATTTCTTCAATAAATAAAAATATTATACTAAATTATATCATGAAGAGCTATTTTTAATAAAAAGGAAAAAGGTAAAAAATAAACATATTATTTATAAAAAAAAAAATTTATTTTATTTTATTATATTTTATTTGAAAATTTAATTATTAGGATATTGAAAACAGTAAAATCATTTGATGTTCCAAAATATTTGCCTGGCCAGGGAAAATGTATTTCTTCCATCAAATAGATTGAACTATTATATCCTATTATTATTATTATTCTTTTTTTTTTTTTTTTTTTTATAAAATTATTAATTATTATTGATTTACTAAAAGTTCTTTTCTAAAGCTTTAAGGTTGATGATGATGCTGCTGATGAATGCTGCTACTGATGATGATGAATGGTGATGGTGATGATGAGGACCAAGATGAATGCTGATGAGGATGATAATGCTGAGGACCAAGATGAATGCCGGTGAGGATGCTGATGATGATGATGACCAAGATGAATGGTGATGGTGATGCTGGTGATGAAATGAATGGTGATGATGATGAGGACCAAGATGAATGCTAATGATGATGATAATGCTGAGGACCAAGAAGAATTCCGGTGAGGATGCTCATGATGATAATGCTGAGGACCAATATGTATGCTGATGATGATGATAATGCTGAGGACCAAGACGAATGATGAAGATGATGAGGGGCAAGATGAATGCTGATGATGAGGACCAAGATGAATGATGATGATGATGCTGATGAAAGCTGGTGATGAATGAGGACCAAGATGAATGCTAATGTTGATGAGGGGCAACCAATGACGATGCTGATGCTGATGATGCTGAGGGGCAAGATGAATGCTGATGGTGATGATGAGGACCAAGATGAATGTTATTGATGATGATAATGCTGAGGACCAAAAAGAATGCCGGTGAGGATGCTGATGATGATGAGGACCTAGATGAATGAGGACCAATATGAATGCTGATAGTGATAAAGCTTAGGACCAAGACGAATGCCGGTGAGGATGCTGATGGTGATAATACTTAGTACCAAGACGAATGCCGGTGAGGATGCTGATGATGATAATGCTGAGGACCAAGACGAATGCTGATGATGTGGACCAAGATGAATGCCGGTGAGGATGCTCATGATGATGATGAGGACCACCATGAATGCCGGTGAGGATACTCATGATGGTGATGATGAGGACCACCATGAATGCTAATGATTTTTTATTTATATTTTTTTTTTTCTATTTTTTTTTTCTTTTTTTTTTTCTATTTTTTTTTCTTTTTTTTTTGGGTAACGCGTGTCTATTGATAAATGTTAATCCCCAAGTCTTCTTTAAAATTTAAAGAAGTACACTTTTTAATAATTTTTTTTATATATTTATAAATATAGACTATAAATCTAATTATGTCTCCTATTAAGACACACATAGAAAGAATAATGAAAAAAAATATAATAATTATTACTGTATATATAGGGTAAATAACACATAAAATATTATTCTGATATGGGACAGTAACAATAAGTAATACTAAGGTTATTATTATAATTATTTTTCTTATTTTATAAATATATAATATTAATCTAATTATGTCTCCTATTAAGACACATACATAAAGCATTGTGTAAAAAAACAATGCAATTTTAATTGAATAAACAATGTAGTAAACAATATAAAAATAATTATTAATTACTACAGATACCCAAAGTAATGTTAATGTTAAAATAAAAGAAATTAACATTAAAAATAAATGATATAAAACAAAAGTGATTTTATTCATTTTAAATATTGATAAATAATGTTTTCTAAAAACAAATATTATAAAATTACTAATTTTATTAAATATTAATTTAATTGATTATTATAAAAAATATTTATTATTATATAAATAAAGACAAATAAAATATTTTATTATTGATTGTATTGTGTAAATATTATTATTTTTTTTTGTGTTGCTGAATATGTGTTGTTTTATGTGTGATTATTAAATAATAATGATAGTTTTTTAATAAGAAGGATTATATTCGAAAGAAAATAAAAAATTTTAAAAAAAAAAAAAATTATAAAAAATAAATAAAAAAGAGAACTGTTTTGAAAAATATTTATTATAATAAAAAAAAATAATAATATGGAAAAGAGATAGAAACTGGTTTAAAATAAGTATATGTACCTTTAAAATATATGATTAATCATTTTTTTTATTTTATTCAGATTTTTTATTTAATTTTCTTTCAAACGATACCCAAAACTTTATATTTTGTAAAAAAAATGATTTTAAAAAAATTTAATTTTTATAAAAAACAAAAAAATGATTATAAATCATGTTATCTTTGAGTGTCATTGGGTGGTAATAGTAGAAATAAATTAACTCTAACCTGGTCACTTTCCAAATTCAGTTATCCCAAAAAATACAGTAGGTCTAAAGAGAAAATTAGAAGATGAAGTTAGTGAACTACCAAAACAAGAAACAATTTAAAATTAGTGAAACTAAAAAGAAACCAATTGTTGAAGAACTATTGAAACCTGCTTCTTATAATTCATCAACCAGCAAACCCTCAAGAACATCCAGGGTTAACGCACTAAACAACATTTTTACAAGATTAGCTTCACCAACTTCCAAAAATAAAACTGCCATAACAAATATTAATACCACAAAAAGTAACCGTACTCGAAATGTTAGCCAAATATCCACACCAATCAAAACCACTCCGTACCAATCAGGTAGTCCGAAATCACCTGCTGATGATAATAATCTAAGAAAAAAAAACTTCTTAAACTAGATAGATTGCTTCAACCTTACCCAACCAATACTTCTTCTTATATTTTAATATAAATAAACACCGTCGCTTACACTAATAATATTTATTATATTATTAAGTAAGCTTTTTTTAAAAAAAAAAAAAAAAAAAAGATATTTTAAAATTTATATGTTTATTTATTTAATTATATATTTATGAAATAGTTTATTTTATTTATTTAATTTAATTATTAAAACTATTAATTATTATAAATTTATTTATTAAATAATTATTTAATTAAATATATAAATAATTTAGTTTTTAAAATATTGATTGATTTAGCTATGCTTGGATATGCTTTGCCAGTGAGTCTAAGTGGTGGTTTTTTGCCTGATGGTTGTAAAGGGTGTTTATACTGCTGGAATATGTGATTGTTGATGGTTGTAGAGGGTATTTATACTGCTGGAATACGGTTCTGAATGGATTGTGATTACCATTAAAGGGAAAAGTGAATCTGGTTTTTGGTTCTGATAAAGTTGGAGATTGTCGTGAACTTTTTTTTCGAATTTTGATCTTAACGTTAGATTAGAAACTTTGAACATATTGATATTGAGGAATAAAGAATTGGAATTAGGCTAAATAAGAATTAAAGTTAAATATTAGTTTCTTTTAATTTTAAATATATGAATTATTTTAATGTTATTATTATAGTTACCTTTTTGAATTTCTATATTAATATTTGGATCTGGAACTTTAAAATTATTATAAATTTACGTTGCTCCTTTTTGTAGAGCTGAACAATATGATATATTTATTATTAAAATATTGATAATGATTTGACTATTTAGAACTACTTGGACAAATTTTCGGATGATGTATATAAATGTAATTGTAATCAATAAATGAAACTAGGAATGAAACGAGTTAATTAATAATAAAGACTTCATCATATTCGTTTTAAAGAAACTTTGAATAAAGTACGTAAATTATTAATTTAATCGCATTCAATTTCATTATTAATCCATATTTATATAATCATCAAATATTGGTTCGTAAATATTGTGAACAAAACGACGACGCAATAAATGGTGATAAAATTGCTCCCTGTTATCACTGAAATCATCATCGGAATCATTATCATTATCATTTTCATTTTCATTTTCAAAATTATCGGAATCATCAAGGAAATTGTAATCTAATTCTTGTTCATGGGCTCTATTTTCAACATCGCCTACTACAATTGGATCATGACCGACTCTCTACAGTTATAAAATGAAAAAAAATTAATATTTATTTTTTTGTTTATTAAATATAAATATAAATGTATGAATTTACTTACTTTAATTGTATAGAATCTTGCTCTACATAATGGGCAAGTATTTTTAATTTTATGCCATGTATCCATGCAATCAAAACAGAATTTGTGATTGCAATCAATGGTGGCGATGCTATCAGTCTCCATATCTTCCATGCAAACGTAACATTTATTTTCTTCTTGTTGTTGTTTTTTTTTCAAAGCTAATTTGGATTTTGCATCTTTTAATTTTAAATTAAGTTCAAGAATTTGTTTTTTGGCAACTTTTTTTATTTCTTCTAATTGCTCCGATGCATTGGTTAATTTTGACTCGGCATGTACTCTAAGGTCATTAAAATTTTTAACTTGAACTTGGATTTGATTATAAAGTTGTGAGTTTGATTCCTCAAGTTCCAAAGTTTTCTAAATTGAAAATAAAAAAAATTAATCATAAGATATTAGTAAAATGAAATTATGATGATGTGAAAAAAAAATATTTATAATATTAATTATTAATTAACAATATTTAATCATTAATTATTAATATTAATAATTATTTTTAATAAAATATTTACCTTTTTTAATTGTGCATTTTCTTCCAAAGCTTTTCTTAATTTTAATGAATCTGGTACTGCTAAAGGTTGCTTTAGTACCTCTTCCTTTTTGTTTTCATAATCCAATAGCAAATCTTTTAGTTTTGAAGATTTGATTTGTTTTTTTTTCAATTTTATTTGAATTTCCTCATTTTCTTTTGTTAGAATAGCTTTTTCTTTGGAAATCTAAATATTTTTAAAAAATAAATATTAATAAATTATAAAATATAGTTTTATGTTAAATGAAACTTACCTTTAAATTAATTTCATTTTTATGATTTTCCAAGAGACGATCTACATCCTCTTTAGTAAACATTCCATTATTATTGGTTTGTTGTTGTTGTGGATAGTAATAATGTTTGAGGATGATTGTGGTAATGAGGGAATTTAATACAGAATAAACAAAAATAAAAAAAACAATAACTAAATTATCTAAACTAAACATTTTATTTTGATTGCTATTAAAAAAGAAGTGATGGTGATTAAATAAATATATATACAAAAAAAATTTAAATAAAATTTATTTACAAACAAAAAATATAAAATTATTTACAAAAAAAAAAAAAACAAATAAACTATAATAAATTATAATAAATAAAATATGATTGTAGAAATGTAAAAAAATTAAAGATATATTGAACACAAAAAATTTTGTAGTTTGTAAGTTTTAATTTTTATTGAAATAAAAAAAATTATAATATGAATAAGAAAAAAAAAAAGAAAATATAACAAAATTATTAAAAAAAAAAATTAAAAAAAAAATTAAAAAAAATTAAAAAACAATACTATAATGTTTAATTTATAATTTTTATAGGTACACATATATTTTTCATTTACTTTTTTTTAATTTAAATTAAGTATTTTAATTAAATATTTTTATTATTTAATTCTCTCTCTGATATTTGAAATACCTACCACACTTTTGATTGTTAAAAGAATTTTTTTTTAAAAAAAAAAAAAAAATTAAATAGAATTGAATTTAATATTTTAATGATTTATAAATAAATAAAATAAAAAAATTCATTTTAATAAAAAAAAAAAAAAGAAATACAGTAATAGAGATATTAAAATAATGAAAAAAAAGTGCCATTGTTAAATATTTAATCAAACTATACTTTATATATAGTTTTAATATAAATAATTGAAATACATTAGTGTAACTTCAATGAAATTTTGGGTTTTTTTATATTAATGTGGTATTTTTTTAAAACTAATATTTATTTATTTTATTTTTTTAAAAATAATTAAAATTCTTTAAACAGACCGCTTATTAATAAAAATAATTTATATTAGTTTTTTACCTATATATATTGATTTATTTGAATGTTTTTTTATTTAATATTAAAACATCCAAAAATAATTTATAACTAAAAAAAAAAGGTGGGAAAAAAAAAAAAAAAATTTTAATATAAACTCATAAATAATTTTTTTTTAGAAAACATAATGTAATATATTCAAAGTTATTTCTATTGTGTTATTGTGTATTTATTTCTTTTGTTTTTTTTTTTCATTAGATTAAATTCATTTTAAAATAAAAGTTATTAAAATTTTAAAAACAATTTTTTTTTTTTATTTATATATTTCATAGTGGTTGAAAATTATCTTT
>NW_003519579.1:44578-49570 GCF_000190715.1 Dictyostelium purpureum | reverse complement strand
TATTATATATATATTATATTGGAATACAAACCATGGACATGGATAAAAAAATACACGTTCATCTTCATCAAATTCCATATCTTCAATATCTACTTCATCATAAAATGAAGTTGAATCACTAGTTGTTGTATGTGCTATAATTCTAGGTTTACCATCTTCATTTACTATATTGTTTAATCTTTCTGCTAATTTTTCATCGATAACAATAGAATTGGTTTCTTTTTTAACAGAGTTTAATGTATTGAATACTGGTGTATTATTATTATTGTTTTTATCGTCTTGTTTAATTTCAATACTCTTTATGTCTTCTGTTAACTTTTCTATGATATCTTTATTATTATTATTTTCATCTATATTATTGCTGTTATTACTGTTTGTATTATTATCATTTAAAACTGTCATTTTTATTTATATTTATATTATTTATTTGTTTTTATTTTCAATATTATTTTATACAAGTTATAATTATTTAATTTATATACAATATAATATAATATCGATTATTAAGAAATAAACTTTTTAAACAATTAAAAAAAAAAAAATATTTTTAAATTTTATTTTTTTTTATTTTTTTTAATTTTATTTTTTCGTTTTTTTTAAAAAAAGTTAAATTGACGGATATTATAAAAGAAATAAAATTATTTTAGTAACTATTAAATATTTATTTCAATTTCTTTGTATTAAAAAATGAAATTAATTGAAATATTTAATAAATTTTAATTTTTTAAAATGAGAAAAAAAAGAAAAAAAGTTTTCAAGTGTTTTTCCCAAATCTTTTTAATTTAATAAAATTGAACATTTAAAAATAAGAAACACAATTTTGTTATTTTAATGAATATTATTTACACTTTAAATATATCAAAATAATTGAGATTTAATATTGTAACTAAATATATTAATATTAATTTTTAATTTAACTTTTATTTAACCAAATAATAAAATCTTTTTATTTTTTTATTTTTTAATTTTTTTAATTTTTTTAAAATTTAAAAAAAAAAAAAAAAACGATCATTGTTTTATCATTTTATATATACAATAGTTTAGTTTATAAAATGGGTAGAAGATCACACAAACAAGAATTACATAAAAAAAAAGTTGAGATTAGTCAAACTATTTATTTACCACGTTCTTGGGACTACTATGAAAGATTTAAACAACCATATTTTTATCCATTCGAATTCAGCCAAATAGAAATCAAACAATCCGAATTGGGTGATATCAAAATCAATGCAACTCTTTGGGATACAGTAATTATAATAATATTAGGTATACCATGTATATGTATATATAAATACTAATTTATTTGTTTTATTAATAGGCAATTGTAATGTCAAAATTTTTTGAATTAGAAATTGGTAGAGATGGATTAAAGGGTAAAAGAATTATAGAGTTGGGTAGTGGTGTTGGTTTGTTGGGTGTTGTATTATCACTTTTAGGGGCAGATATTATTATTACAGAACAAAAAAGTATGCATGGTATTTTAGAGTATAATGTTAAAAAGAATTGTAAAGATCTCAGCAAAACCAAAGTTCAAGAATTGTGGTGGGGTGACAATATATTGGATTTTAAACCACCATTTGATATGATTGTTGGTTCAGATTTAATTTATGAAGATCATTGTATTGATCTTTTATTAAAATCATTAATGGATCTCAGTTCATTCCATCCAAAACCAAAGAGCAAATACAGCGATATCATCGATCAATTAGATGAAAATGGTAATATACCTGAAAACTTATTAGAGAATTTAAAAATCAATAATGACAATGAAGAAGAAGAAGAAAATGACGAAGAAGAGGAAGAAGAGGTAGAAGAGGAAGAAAAAGAAGAAAAAGAGGATTTAGATGAAGAAGATAGAGATGATTTAGAAGAGGATAATAAAAAAGAAAATATATATGACAGCAATTTCCAATATAACAAAGAGATCAAAAAGAAATATAAAAATAAGAAAATAAAAGAAGATGATGAAGAGTTAAAAGGCGAAGATTATTTGGTTTCTTCGTCATTGCTTGAGCCAAACCCAGATACTGTAATTTACTTAGGCTATGAACACAGAGAAATGAATGCTGAATCAATTTTTATGAATAAAGTTAACAAATATTTCCACGTTGAAACTATTACAACAAAGCATTTAAATCCTGGTTTTTCTGGTGTCGATATTAGAATTTTGAAAATGAAGAAAATAAAACAACAACCACCACAAGAAGAAAAAGATAAAGAGGAAAATAAATAAATAAATAAAAAACTTTTTTTTAGTTTTTTTTTAAAATTATTTTTTATTTTATTATTACATTTATTAATTTACAATTAAAATTATTATTAAAACTAAAATAAATTTTAAAATTTGATTTGATTCTAATTTTGGAGCTGCAGATTCGCTGGTTTGGTTGTTTTTGTCGGCATACCATATTTTATTTATAACCAAGGATCTCGAAGGCTCAACGAATGGCTTGATGGGCAATTGGAAGCAATTAAAGTTTGATACGTAGAATGAATCTACTTTATCGATACTAACATAAGCTATTTCTTGAAGATATGGAACTTTTATACCGTATTTACCAACAGCAGGTGATTTGAAATGTACATCTGAAACTGGTACATATAGTTTGTTTAGTGGTGTATTTCTAGCGCTGACATATTGACAATGTTGCATCAATGTATCGAAATAGCTTTTGCATATGGAAAGTGGTTTGCCGTGTGTTATATTGGTGTTGACTAGCGATCCATTTACAATATCTTTTTCAACTACAGTTTCACTATCTAAAAAAAATAATGGTACCTTTCCTTCTACTCCAAGCAATCTATAAATACTGGGGTCTAAATCTCTAAGGATAGTTCTATGGTCTTGTGAGCATCTAAAACATTGAATTTTAACCAAATGATCCAAACAAGTCTTAACACTGTCTCTTGTATCATATACAAATAATATTTGTTCGTCATCCTCATTGTTTTTGGTTTTATTTGGCTCAATCAAGTCTGGTGTTGTACCGTCATCATTTACAATTTTAAATCCACCTTCTAATGTTTTATTATTTGTTAAATCTATTAAATTGCCAATAACCTGATCTGACCATATATAATTAATTGCTTTATTAAATGATTCTTTATTACTATTTAAACAACAACTTAAATTTCTTAAATCTGATCCATCATGTAATAATGAACAGTTGCTTGGTAAATATGACTATGTTTTATATTGAAAAAGAAAATTTAGTTGTGTGGTTCTTTTTTTTTTTAATTATTTTATGGATACCTACAATTGAATTCTCTTTTTTAACTGAATGTGGTTTATAAATATATGAGTTATTTACTAAATATAATGACTGGTTATTTGTATTACCATAGCATAGAAATGGAATATTTTCCACTTCATCTGGTACGTCTATAAGTGTATTAAAGGTACTTGAGGAATCCAACGACCCTGAATCCTCATTTTGGCAAAATATAAAATTGAATAATACTGTGAAAATAAATACAATATTAAACCATTTTATTATCATTGTTTTTATTTTTATATTATTTAGCTAATTAAATTATTTTATTTTTATTTGTGTTTATTTATTATCTGCTTTTTAGTATAATTAAAATAAAAAATAAAAAAAAAAAAAAAAAACTAAAATAAAATTAATTTTAATTTAAAAAAAAATAAAAAAAAAAAATATTTTTTTAAATTTAGGAATTTATATAAGGTTATAAATTTATTTTCAAAGATAGAATTGTTTATTTTTTTTTGAAAAAAATTTATATGTTTTTTTTTATTTCTATTTTATTACTTGGAATTTATTATAGTTCTGTTTAATATATAATGTATATTTTTTAATTATTATTTTATTATTATTTTTTTTAATTTTATTTCAAATTATTTTAAAAAAAAAATTTATTATTTTAATTTTTATTTTTTTTTTTTAAAAACGAAAAACTTTTTTTTTTTATTTTTATTTTTTTTTACGATTTATTTTTTTGGAAAAGTGGTAATAAAATGACAAGAACTAGACAATCAATTGCAACACCAAAAAAAGAAGCAGAATTAATTGAGACATTATCAAAAACATCAAGAAAGGATGGTGCTATCGATTTAAAATCAATTTTAAAATTACAAAATACTCCAAAAAGAAAAAGAGCTCCAGCTAAAAAATTAGCCGAAGAGAAACCAAAAGAAGAAGAAAAACAAGAAGAAATTAATGAAACACCAGTAAAATCAACCACACCACAAAAACAAACTACCCCAAAAGCAGCAACACCAAAAGTTGACTCACCAAAAGCAGCCTCACCACAACCACCACAACCAACACCATTAACACCAAAATCAAATAAAAAAACTCCGGTTCAAAATAAAACACCAATTAAAACTCCAGTTAAAAATGAAAATCCAACAGCATCATATCCATTAACTCCAACACAAAATGATGACGATTCAAATAATTACGATGATGAGGACTCAACCGAACCAATTAAAATTCAAACTGTTACTCCAATAAAAGAAAACAATAATAAAAGAAAAGAAACTGGAGAAGAAATCAAAACCTCAGTTCAACAAAAAAAACTTAAATCGGATCCAAGAGTAGATACACCATTGCCAGTTTCAAAATTAAATAAACCATCATTTGAATTTAAAGTACCAGAAGTAAGACAAATTTCAAAACCAGCAGCAAAAGAAAATACTAAAACTTTAAAGGAATCTAAAGATACTAAAGAAATTCCAGATAAACAAACACCAGGAAAAGAAACATCAAAAAAAACCCCAGCAAAAGAAACTCCCAGCAAAAAAAAAACTCCGGCAAAGGGAAAACTCCAGGTAAAAAGAGGTAAAAAAAAACTCCAGCAAAAACAAAACTTCCAGCAAAAGAAAGTTAATTCAAACCTCCCGGCAAAAAGAAGGTTAAATCAACTCCCGGGAAAAACAAACTTCCGGCAAAACAAACTCCAGCAAAACAAAATTTCCGGGAAACCAAATTCCCGGGAAAAGAGGGGTTAAACCAACTTCCCGGAAAA
>NW_003519579.1:0-44478 GCF_000190715.1 Dictyostelium purpureum | reverse complement strand
ATCAACACATTAAAAGAACTAAAAATACACCAGCCAAATTAACACCAAAAAAAAATACTCCAGTTAAAGAGCAAGAAACAGAAATTACTGATCAAGATGTTGAATTTGATGAAAGTATTGAAGATGAAACTATTAACGAGGATACCGAAAATGTAGAAGAAAATCAAATTGAAGTTGAACAAGTCGAAGAGGGTAGTGAAAATGAAAGTGAAAATGATGATAACAACGATGAACAAGAAGATATTGAAGAACTCGATATGGACTTTTTAAAAGCTGTAACTAATAAAGAGTAAGTTAAAATTTAATTTTTAAATATAAAATTATTTTTACTAATATCGACAATTCATTTATAAAATTCATTTATTATAGATATTTAATTAAAAAAGTAAAAACAGAAAAAGAGAATGAAAGAAAACTTTTAATTTTAGAACAACAAGAAAAAGAAAGAAAAGAAAGAATCAGAAAGAAGAGAGAGCTTAGAAGAGCTAAAGAAAACCCATCACATATTAAAGCAATTTCAGTAGACAGCGTCGACGAATATATTTTTAATCTTAAAAAACAAAATAAAGATCAACTTGAAAATGAAAGAAAGGAAAAGGAAGAAAGAGTTTTACAATCATCAAATAAAAAAGTTAAAGATTATATTAAATTTAAATCACTTAGACGTGGTGTTCGTTCAAAAGTTACAAAAAGATCAATTGGTTTTTAAATAGACAAAATTAAATAAAAATAGAAATATACTTATAAAATAAATACAGGTTTTTTTTAGAAATAAATAAGTTGTTTATTAATTGTTTGTGTTTTATTTAACTTTATTTGTTCTTTTCTTTATGTTTTGTTTTTGTTGAATATCTTCATCACTAGAGTCAGATTCGAATTGATTGGCGCCACCTTCTTGATCATCATCATCTTCATCATCAGAACCATATAAATCTTTATCTTTGTTACTTACTACATTGTTTTCAGTTAACCATTTGTTAATATCAGTCTTTATTGATTCTATTAGATCTGGATAATAAAAATAAGTTTCTGTAAGCCCAATTTTAAGACCATCAGAATAATCCAATACTAATTTAAATAATGTCTTTTTTCCTTCTTTAACCTCTTGAACTGATGAACTTCTTACTTGATCTAAATCTAAAACCATAACTCTTCCTTCTTGTCTTGCTATTAATTCTAAAATATTTTTATATTCCATTAAAACTTTTCTCTTTTTAATATTAAATTCTATATTATATTCTTCATGGATACCCAATAACCCAACTAATACAAATGTAATAAAGAATACTACTTTAGCTGCCTTTATAAATAATTCATCAGATTGATGCAAAAAGGGTAATAAACCAATTGACGAAATTGCAAATGCTAATGACCATTCTTTTAATCTATTTCTTGATATTAAAACCAATTCATTTGGTGTGGTTTTAATGATCTTCATTTTAATTCTATTTAATACCCAATATAAATTGTTTTATAATGATTAAACACAGAAAAAAAAATTTAAAAATTTAAAAAAAAAAATTAAAAAAATATAAAATAAACATTTTTTTAAAATTAAAATAAAAATGATTTTTTTTTTTTTGGTTATTCAAAGTATTATTAAAGATTTAAGAATCAACAAATTTAATAGGGTTAAGAAAAATAAAAAATAAAAATAGACTTAATTATTGATTATAGTTACTATTTAATATTTTAGTAATTATTGGTTATTTTTGTTTTATAATAATAAAATGAATTATTCACCTTTTTTATTAGTTTTTGAAGAAGTGAATAATATTGTTTTATTTTTAAGAACCTTAACCAGTTGTCCTCGGTTTAACTCTTGAGAAACACCCAATCGATAGTGAAGAGGGATACAATTATAATTACCAAATACTCCACCAGTATCATCATCCACAGTAACCTATCAACAACATGAAAACTATCCAGCTGAAGAAATAAACCAAATTCAATATCATGAAAACCACGATTGTTAACAAATCCAACGAGTCGAACAAAATCAAGCTGAGGAACAATAAACAGAACAAACAATGTTTTGGTTTTAAAAAAACAGTTTAAATTTAAAAAAAAAGCAATGTTTAAAATTTAGAGATTAAAAATTATCTTTATTCTCAGTTTTTACCCATTATCGTTATCTTATTCATTTAAAATTTTTTTAAAAGTTATCTTTTTTTTTAAAAAAAATTATCTCTTTTTTTAAAAAAAATTATTCATTTTTATCGATTTTTAAAATTTGCAAATAGATGTAAAATAACAGCACAAACACACCCATCAAATTTTTCTCTTTTCCCCTTCTTTTAATTTTTTTTAAACATTTTATTTATTTTTTTTTTTTTTTTTTTTTTTTAAATATTGAATTTTAATTATAATATTTTTATTTTCCTTTCAAAAACCTTCACAAAACCATATTGAAACTAACACTAATATTATGGTGCTATTTTTCACTTGTGTTGATGCTTATTCACACCTCTTTAAAAATAAAATGACAATATTTATTTCAAAAAAAAAAAACTATAAATCATATTTTTATTTAAATAAAAAAAACATTATAATACCAACCATTGTTGTTTTTATTTTTTCGTGCATCACCATTAATCTAAAAATATAATCATTTTAAATACTAAAAAAGAATATAATATTATTTTCTTTTTTATTAATAAAAACCTCAACCAATACAAAACCAAAACAAAAGGTCGAATTATTATTTTTTTTTTTTTTTTTTTTTCCAAAAAAACAATAATCAATATTAAATTATAATATACGTATTACTCAAGACTCTACCATTGAATCAATTATAATATATAATATACAAGTAAATAAAAAATTGATTAAGTATTTTGGATCATACAGATATCACTCTTTTTATTATTATTATCACGCTTGTTGTGAACTCTTCCATCCTTTTTTTTATTGAGAATATCATATACAACATCTTGAATTTGACGATTCCATTCTTTGAGAAGAATACACAATTCAATGGTAGAGTCTTTTAGACGATGTCTTTTATGGGTAACATTAGAAGGTTTAAGAAACTATTTTATATTAATTAACTAGAATGAAAAAAAAAAAAAACTTTGCTTTTAAAAAAAAAAAGAAAGAAAAACGAAAGATTAAAAATTATTATTACTTAAAGTATAGCTCAGGATCGATCCAAAAAAAATAATCAATCCTAGTTTTAAACCTCGATCCTGAGCTATACGAAAAAGAAAAATTATGATGTGTTTGTTCTGTTTTTTTACATCAATTGGCAAATTTTAATAATGGATAAAAATGAATAATTTTTTTTCAAAAAAAGAGATAGTTTTTTTCTAAAAATTTTTAAATGAATACTACACTAACGATAATTGGTGAAAGCTGAAAATAACAATAATTTTTAATCACTATAATTATCTAAAAATTTTTAAAAGTATATGCTAACGATAATTGGTGAAAACTGTAAATTTAAAAGAGTGGGTAATCTTCTATCTGGAAAACATATAAACAACCAAAACAAACAGACAAATAATAAATAATAAAATACCTTTTAATATGATTTGTGTGATAAAACTATTTTCATTAACGATGATCTTTAATATAAAATTTATGAGAGTAAAACATCATTATGATGCCATCCAAAAAGATAAAAGAAAGTTTATGGGTGATATAATATTATATTTTTATTAAAAATATTAAATTATATAGGTGTTCCAACGAAGAATAATATTTATTCATCAGTTTTTGGTAATTGGTTCTTTTTCATCAAAATCTGGTTTAGTTTTGTTTGATCCTGGAGTTGTGATGTTAGGCATGTTTAGGGAGAATTCTCTTGTAACAATATGGATTTCTGTTGGGATATCCATTTCACTTTTTTTTGTTGATTCTAATTCATCGCATTTCATTTTCTCCAAGGTTGTTATACGATCATCTTGTCTTGAATTTTTACTTTCAACAATATTTTGGACTTTATTAACTTCTTGATTCATTTTAAAGTTGGGGTTTTGATTATAAATTATAATTTGAAAAAAAAAAAGATTTTTGAAAAAAAAATCAAAAAATTTTGTGAATAAAAAAAAAAAAATTTCAAAAAAAAATTCCAAAAAAATTTTTTTTTTTTTTTTTACAGAAATTTTTAAGTTCGGTTTGTGACTTCTGTTTTTATGAGTATCGAACTTCATCACTTAGAGTTCGAAAATTATATTTCAGGATCGAATCCAAAAACATTCTTCCTGGAGATTTTTGGATTTTTTGGAATAATAATGTTTATTTAAATTATAAATTATTATTATAATAAATTTAAATTTTGTGTAGCGTTATTCAAAGTTTAAACAATATTTAAATTTTAAAAAAACAATGTTTATATTTAAAAAAAAAAACAATGTTGAATTTAAAAAAAACAATGTTTAAACTAGAGATTAAAAATTATCTTTATTCTCAGTTTTTACCCATTATCGTTATCTTATTCATTTAAAAATTTTTTTTAAAAGTTATCTCTTTTTTTAAAAAAAATTATCTCTTTTTTTAAAAAAAATTATTCATTTTTATCCATTTTTAAAATTTGCAAATAGATGTAAAATAACAGCACAAACACACCCATCACAATTTTTCTCTTTTACGCCTTTCTTTTAATTTTTTTTTAAAAATTTTTTTAATTTTTTTTAAACATTTAATATATTTTTTTTTTTAGTTTTTTTTTAATTATAATCCGCGCTTTTTTAAAAAATTTTTTTTTTTAATTTTTAAATTTTGAATTTTATTAATTATAATATTTTTATTTTCCTTTCAAAAACCTTCACAAAACCATATTTATACTAACACTAATATTATGGTGCTATTTTTCACTTGTGTTGATGCTTATATTCACACCTCTTTAATAATAAAAAGACAATATTATATTTCAAAAAAAAAAAACTATAAAAATAAATCATGAAAAACATTATAACACCAATCATTGTTGTTTTTATTTTTTCGTTTTTAATATTATTTTCTTTTTTATTAATAAAAACCTCAACCAATACAAAACCAAAACAAAAGGTCGAATTATTGTTTTTTTTTTTTTTCCAAAAACAATAATCAATATTAAATTATAATATACGTATTCATAATTATAATTATTTTTAAAGTGGTATTTATTTTAGTTAAACTAAAACCTCAACAAATCCAAATCAAAAAAAAAAGGTTGAATTTTTTTTTTACTTTTATTTTTTAAAAAAAACATATTATTCTACACATTTTCTAAATTAGCTCTATAAATAGACCCAAAAAATAACTAGAATGCATCAACACTAGGTTTTACAATGCTTAATTTTAATCTTTCGTTTTTCTTTCTTTTTTTTTTTTAAAAGAAAAGTTTTTTTTTTTTTTTTTTTCATTCTAGTTAATTAATATAAAATAATTTCTTAAACCTTCTAATGTTACCCATAAAAGATTCTACCATTGAAAGTAAAGTTTTTGTAATAAAAAAAAAAAAAATTGTTAAAATAAAATTGAAAATATTTTATAATTTTATGAATTATTATCCTTTTTTTATCTTTTTTTTTTTTTTTTTTATCCACTTTTATCCTTTTTTTTTAAATCTTCCAAGTGATACAAAAAAGGATAACGATAAAGATAATTTTCAACCTCTAGTTTAAACTTTGAATAAAGTTGGTAAAATGAAAATGTAATATTGTCTGGATTTATTGCATTTCTACCTTTAATGCTCATAAAAATTATATGGTTGCCTCCAGATGTGGTTTTTCTTTCAACAATACCATCTTGTTTAATTTCTTGACCTGAAATACCTTTAAATTTTAAAAAAAAAAAAACAATGTTTTAATTTAAAAAAAAAAATGTTTTAACAAGGGGGTCTTGACAAAAAAAAATTTAGAAATGAAAATTTTTTTTTTTTTTTTTAACTTCGTGTGAAATTTTTTTTTTTTAAAAATTTTGGTAAAAAAAAAAATATTTTGTTGGGAAATTTTATTTTCGAGGTATAAATCGATGAGTTGATCGGAATGATTGAATATTTCTCTATGGTAGTTGAGATTTGGTTTCCTACAATAAATCCCACTATAGACTGAAGGTAATGATGATGGTTCACCAAGAGGTTTATTGAAAATATTATAAATAGATGCAATTATAAACATAATTTGGTTATGTTTTTCGCAGACTTCTACAACCGATTGGTCCTCGGTCCACATTAGTCTATACTTTTCAAGTATTTTCCATTTTTCTAATTGACACCAAGCTCTTTCTATTAAGGAGCGATATCTTGAAATACTTTAGTTTAATTCACATTTGGATTTTGGAAATATAACATTTTCACAGTATTGCCTAATTTTAGGAAATGCCGCATCAGCAACCAAAAATTCTTCATCTGTAAGCAACCCAACAACCTCTACTAAACTAAGAAAATTTAATGATATCTGATCAGGTATAGATCCTTGGAAAGAATGAAAAAGATATTGAAACTTTCCTAATCCATCGACAATACCAATTATTGATATACATTCTATTTTTCTTTGCCACTATGCATATTGGTCCTATATTGTTTTGTAGGTGCGCTGCTTGTTGAAGCTAGATTACCATCTATAAATACAGTAAAACGGTTTGAAATTCTGAATTCGTTTTTATCAAACCAGTGACCACGTGCTAACCTTTCTTCTAATGGTAAGATATGAATAGTATTTATTTGTTTAAAAAAAATATCCATGCAATTACACATTTAAAATTTGATTTTAGTTTTATCAGAGTTAGAGTCAAACATAAATAATTTCCAATTCCACTTTTATTTCCTCGTTGTTCGCTAATAAAATTACCTTTAGCGTCCCCATCTTCAGCTGTACCATCGCCTTGATCTTCAGCTGTACCATCATCTATTATTATTATTATTACTGGTTACTAACGCCAATTCGTTAGTTTCTAACACCAAAAAGAAGCTACTAACTTTCGGAATTACCATGCTTGGACATCAAAATAGTAAAAATTTGTTATTTTTCAAAAATAAACATTTTTTAATGAAGAATTTAGGTTTGTGTTTCTATAATTATAATAATTATTAACAAAATCTAAAAAAAAAAAAAAATAAAACATTAAAAATTATAAATTTTAATAAAAAATAGTAAAAAAAACATAAAATTTTGTGAAAAAAAAATAAAACATTAAAAATTATAATAAAAATTTTAATAAAAATTTTATTAAAAATTTTACTAAAAAAAAAAGCAAAAAAATTTAAAATTTTCCATTACAATTGGGCTTAAAGTTTTTATAGAACAGTGCAGATGGCCAAGCGTGTTAAAAGATTTTGAAATGATAACATGCTTGTTAAACTCGGTTGATAAGAACCAAAAAACCGGATATCAAAAACATTTGATAATTATAGATAGTTTATTTGATTCCTTCTTCTTTAACTGTAATTATAAAATTATAAAAAAATATATTTGTTGAACAACTTATTAATTTTTTACTTTTCTATTTTGTTAAAGAAGAACCCACAGTTGCCAAGGAATCAAATAAATTATCAATAACTTTCAAAGTTTTATTTTGATATTCGGTTTTTTGGTTTTTATCAACAGAGTTTAACAAGTTATTACTTCAAACTCTTTTTAATTTAAAAAAAAACAATGTTTATTAAATAAAATTTTTAAGCAGCAGGAGTTATTGGTTATGTGTAAAGATTATAAATAGGTGCTTGGGAAGTTGATAAGAGTATTTTCTAGTAATTTGTAAAAAGTGGTGAGGTTTTGCCATTCTGAAAAAAAATATTTGGAAATTAAAAAAAAAAAAATTAAAAAAAAAACAGAAATAAAAAAGAAAGAACAGAATTCAGTTTTTTTCTTTGGGAGGGAAAATGTCAATTGCTGTAAGGAATTCTTGAAAAAAAGAGAAGTTTTTTAAAAGTTATACAACAAAAAAATAAACATTTCTTTATTTATGGGTTTTTGAATAAAAAAAATAATTTTAAAATGAAAATAAATAAAAAAAAATTTAATAAAAATTTATAAAATTTAAATACATAAGAAATAATGTTTTATTTTATTTTAATAATAACAATAATTTATCAACTTGAACTCCAATTGTGTTATCTTTTTTAGCTGCTTCGGTTATTAATAGTTTAATTTTATCAAATTGAATTTTAATAATGTTGAATTTTGAACCACCCACTACTACAAGATCTTCTAATAAATCTAAACATGATTTTTTAACAACTTGAAATTTAGTGTAATCTAAAGTTTCTGCAATAGTTTTGAATAAATAGTTTACTTTGTCTTGGCTTAAATAGAAATCGTTTTGTTGTTTTTGATTATCACAGTCAATGTCTAAACCATCTAGAGTCCAGATTGATTTAAAGAAACATGAAAGTGCATTGAGAATTGAAACCTGTTCACTCCATAGACTTGAAACTAGATTACCTAAAAGTTTACTGCCTAAATCTAAATTGTTTAATTTTGTTTCTTTTGATGCTGCTCTAAATGATTCACCAACAACATTATAAATTTGAGATCTAATTAAAACTTTTAATGGTTTTAATTTTAATTCCTCTTTGTCAATTTCTTCTTTTTCGCCGCCTGCCTCTTTCATTTCTTCATCTTGTTGCTCTATAAATATGAATGGATAAAACTCTTCTTTAACTTTTTCAAAGATATCAATATCATTAAATGATTTTAATATAATTGAAAGATTTGTAATTGCTTTTCTCTTGTATTCTAAATCATTCTTTTTACATTCTTGGAACATAATATTTACAATTTCAGTTGGTGATGGAATATTTTCAAAACTATTGTTACGAATGGTATTACAACAAACTGTTGATAGAGTTGAGAGGGATGCTAAAAGTGAATCCTTACCTGGATAAGTTCTTCCTTTTAAACCCTGAACGATTAATGAGAGTACCATTGGTAAATGGGTATCAATCATATTTCTAATATCATCGGTTAACGCAGAGAGACAAAGTGCTGCTTGTTCTTTAGTTGACCATGTACCAGAGTTCATACTGGTTGAAATTAATTTAATAATTTCATCAGTGTACATCTTTATTGAACCAATTGAGTTGTCATCCCAAATTTGTTTATAGATATCTGCAATTTCTTTCTTTGGATGAGATTTGTAGAAGTATAAGAATGGAATAACATCTTTTTGGAATGTTGATATTTTAACTGAACAATTCTTATAAAATTCTCTAAATAAAAGACCAACGGTTTGTAAATTACCTTCCAATTTATCAGAGTCAACATCTACTGAAACCATTTGGAAAATTTTTTCTAAAGTACTATTTACAACTTTGTTTGGACATTTATTTAATACAAATGAAATGGCAGTGATGAAATATCTCTTTACAACCGGTGATCTATCATTGCTGATTGATGGGAACATTGTATTTAAGAGTTTAACTAGAGACTGTTCTGGTAAATCGTTAATTGGTGCGGTTTTAGACTGGAATAAATTTGAAATAAATTTAGCAACACCGACCCTTGTAACAATACCAACACTAAATTGAACCAATTGATTGAGGTTGGCTAAAACTTGGGAGATATTACTGTCATCTATATAACGTTGGCAGGTTTCTAAAATTTCATTTAATGGTGAACTTTTAGAGATTTCAACTCTCATTGATTCGATTTGCTCTTGTGAAACATTTAATGAATCGGCATGGAATGAAGCATAGTTGAATGAAGCTGGTTCTAAATTTGAAAGGGATTCCAAAATTACTGTGATCATATCTGGTATGAATGGAGTTAATAAATCTTTTGAACTCTTTGAAATTCTAACCAATTGTTGAATTGAGAATTGTTTAACATCATTTGAGTCGTTATTTATACCTTTGGAAAGAATGAATGGTAAAATTAATTTGAGAACTTCTTTGGCCTTGCTTGTTGATGTATAGCTAGGATCACAAAGACGTGCACTAACATTACCAATTGATTTCATTGAAATTTCTGCAGCCTTTCTAACCGACTCTTTAATATCATCCAAAGTTCTAAAGCTCATATAGAAAAGCTCTTCAAGGAATGGCATAATTTCTTCTGGTGTGGCATGTGTAATTGTATCTGGAATTGCTAAACATGATGCTTCTCTAACTCTCCATGCATTTGTACCCATACCTTGCATAATCTCTTTCATAATTGGAACAAAGAATTGAGGGAAAATATCTTTACTATCAATCAATGCATTCATAATGTTGCTCATTGATGATGCCATCTTTGGGTTTGGATCATAGACAAATCTATAAATCTTTGGTATTAAATATGGGAGCAATGGAGCTAATTCATCTTTGGCTTTTGATGCTAGTGATACGATTGCAAACGATGCACCTTTCTTTGAGTTCCAAACTTGATGATGAGATGAAAGGTTCATTAATTTATAAACCATATCTGGTTTACCCAAATCATTTGCTACTGATGTTAATTCTTTATAAGTTAAAACTGAACCAGTTTTGTTGGTAACAGCACCTTCTGGTAAAAGCTCGGATGATCCTGGTGCTTTTTGTGCAGGTTTACCTGAAAGGGTTTTGGAAAGATTTGAAACTAAAAATTCTCTAAACTTTGGATCGGTTGATGAGTCATAAACTAAAGTAATACCTTTTGAGGCAATATCTTGAGTTAGCTCGTTGTTATCTGAAAGCAATGAGATGAAGCCATTTTGAATTACTGGTAATAAACTTTGAACCATTTCTAATTTGCCAAAGTTCTTTAATAAGCAGACCATCCAAATGCCAGCTGAACATCTAGTTATTGGCGATTGTCTATCCGAGAAATAGGTTGATAAAATTCTATTAAGCATATCAATAATGTTATTTTGTTCTTTTTCATTAACAGATTTATCTTGTTGGATGCCTTCATCATCTTTCATATCAGTATCACCATCACTTAATTCATTTTCTTCTTGTTTGATTTCTAATTGAATTTCTTCTGTTGTAAATGGTGAAAATGGGAAAATTGATTGCTTCATTCTATTGCCACCAATAATTAATGATAGAGTTTCACCAATTGTAAATTGTAACTCTTCATTCTTGTTATTTACTAATTCAAAGAGTGAATCGATAACCTGCTTTTTGAATTTTGAGATTTCGTCAAATTTATTTTCACCATAACAAATCCAACCTAAAGAATGAATGGCGGCTTCGGAAATATTACGTTCACTTGATGCTGTATTCTTTACAACTTGAATAAGCTTTGTTAAAATGACACCCTTTTCAGCATCATCAATTGGTAATGGTGAGTAAACCCCACATAAACCAATCGAGGTAATAGCACAAACTTTAGTGGCTTGGTTATTATGATCCATAAATCTCTTGAAAATAATATCAACGAATTTCTTTATAAAATCATTATTGATTGGACAATCGTCTTTAACCAAATGATTTTTTGAATGATTTGCAACCATATGGGCAATTGATGACATTGGGCCATAGATTTCGATAACATCGTTTGAATTTTCTACTTGTTTCATAAATGATTGAACCATTTCTGATAATTGTTCTTTTGAGAAATGAATTGATAATAAACCGACCATTTTAGAGTAAAGATCCTTGAATGTTGGTTTGCTAGATTTTAAGAGTTTATCAATTAGTGCTAACTTGTTGAGGAAGGAAGGAATTGATTGTTCGTTAAGATTCATTAATTGTAAAAGTGAAATTGCACTAACCATTTGAACGTCATCGCCAATTTTAGTTTCCAAGCCAATCTCGATGAATGATTGGTATTTATCGATGGTTTCTTTATTTAATGTTGATAAATATCTTGATGGAATTTGTTTTTTAGATAAAGCAGATCGTCTTAAACAAGTTCTAAGTAAAACTAACATATTTTCATAGGCCAAAGCAGAAAAACCAACCACTTGGAGAACACCTTGCTGTTGTGGTTTCTTTTGTTTTGGATTAATTAATTCTAAACGCTTTTCTACAATAAAATCCAATAATTCTTTAAAGTCTGGGTAAACTGGTTTTTTATCGGTTGGTGGCAAGGCTAACATATTACCTTGATGGATATAAGGTTCCAAACCTCTTCTACTTTCGTCTCTAATATCTGGTCTTACATCTCCCGAAAATATCAAACTAATATATCTAGAACGTACGTCCTCAAATGAAAAGCAATGTTGGGCCCATTGAACAACTACAGTACGTACTTGATAATCGAAAGATTCACCTTGAACGAATGACATTAAAATATCGATTAACTGGTCACCGATTTCTTTTGGAGGATCAATAAAAGCTTCTCTGATCATAATAAGAGCATCTTGAATTGAACTAACTACCATTGCCTCTTCTGTTGTCATCTTTTTTAATAGTCTACCAACCAAACCAACATTACTCTTGAATAAATCCTTTTCTCTCTTGCAGAGCAAACCTAATGATGAGTAGGTGAATGATTTCAAATCATTGATATCTTTATTTCCAACAGCACCACTATTGTCAAGCTCTTCAATTAATTTTAATAAGCCATCGTATATTGTTTTGGACATACTGTGAAGCTCTTTATCAGTGGCATGTCTGAATACCCATTGGACAAATGACATTGCAGCATGTTTTAACTTCATAGTTGTTGATTGACCATAAATACAATCGAAAATTACTTTAAGTGTAAGAGGGAAACTATTGGCGGCAGGAATTGATTTACAGAAATAATATAGTATTTTTTCTTTTAATAATGGTGAAGCTTCTTTTCTTGCAGCATCGAGTTGTGCTGGTGTTGGTGTACCAGTGGCTGCGGGAGTACCAATAAAAATTGTAAACAAACGATCAATCAATGCTCTATCATCAAGCTTAACCTTTGATAATCTTCTTAACAAATCTTCTGCTTTCCTTTGAACATCTTGAATTGAATCTACGGCTGCAACTAAAACCAATGGAAATATTGTTGTATCATCTAAAACACCGCATGTAATTAAATTTAAAATTGCAATCTTTCTTTCGCATAATTGATTAAAATCATATTTATTTAAAGTTTTACTTAAAATTCTATGTAATGAATTTAAACTATGGCATGGTGGAATTCTGTAATAAAATAAAAATAAAGTATTAATATTGTCTTTTTTTTTTAAAAAAGTGATATTTTTTTTTACTTACTCTTTGGAATCTTTTGGAATTGGTGGAGTAATTAGAAAATCATAAAAGAAAGATAAAAGAATTTTTGAATCACTTTCGTTTTTCAAAAATGATAGTTGATTTAACTTTTCTTTATCATTTTTATTAAAATTAATGGAAATTAAAATCTGGTGAATAAAATAACAAAAAATTTAAAATTTAAAATAAAAACATATTAGTTTTTGTTTAAAGACAATTAAATTTTATAAAAAATAATACTTACAGATAGAATAATATGGCAAAATATATCTTGGTGAACTGGATTAATTTTATTAATATTTGTTGCGATTTCTGAAAGATATGGTACTTTTGAGTCTGATGATAATGATTTGAAACCTTTTTCAATATAAATGATTGCAAAACTCTTGACCACCATTGACATATTATTATCGTTGTAAAGTGCTAATAATTTTGTGATTGGGAATTGTACATTTGATGTGACCATTGATCTTTTGTTAATATTACTTAATACCTCCATAACCTTTTTCTTTACACTCTCATCATTTGCATTTAATTTTGATATAACAACATCCAAATACTGATCTAAAAATCTTTCATATGATGCCTCTGTATCAATTAATGCAAATCTAAATAAAATATTATTTAACTCTTTAACAATTTCATTTGGTTGATTTGAAGTTGTTGCCATGTTTCTCTATCTTTCTTTAAACAATAAGGTTTTAATATTATAAAAAAAAAAAAAAAGTTAACTTTAGAATATATAGAAAAAAAAATAAAATACAATTAAAAGAAAGAAATGATGTTCAATATGGCAATTTATAAAAAATAAAAAAAAAATAAAAAAATTTAAAAATTTTAAATTTAAATTTAAAACAAAAAAAAATAAAAAAAAAATAAAAAAAAAAAAAAAAAGTTTTTTTTAATTTAGAATTAAATAATCAAATTGAGTCAATTGAAAACAAATTTATACGTTTTAACATTTACACTTAATTAGCCACCACATTGATTTATATATCTTTTTTAATAGTAATAATAAAAGTTAAAGATATTATCTTTTATCATATACCCATTTATCATACCCTAAAGGGGTTATAATACAAATAAATTAATAATTGTTGAAAAAAAAAAATAAAAGAATAGGTTTGTATATATATAGTCAGCACCCAAAAAAACAAAAAAAAAATTAAAAATTAAATTAAAATAAAATAAAATTAAAATAAATTATTTGTATTTTTATTTTTTCAAAAATTTTTATTATTTTTTTTCATTTTTTTGTAATTATTTTTTTTATAATAATATATTTATTTTTTTATTTAAATAAAAAAATTTTTACATTGAAAATTTATTACACACAAAATAAAAACTACTAAATACTTAAATATATAATTTTTTTTTTTATCTTTTATCAAATATTTTTACCTTATTCTATATAATAAAATAATTTAATATGGGTGGCGCCTCATCAAAAGAAGAGTTTATTACAAGTTTTAATAAACTCCAAAAAGAAACAGTACCATTTTCGTCCGATCTTTGGGACAAAATTTTATCACAACCAATTCAAGATGAAGATAATTATCTTGAAAATTTTAAAAAATTAAAAAATGAAAGACCAGAAAATTTAGCAAATTTTATTAAAAAAGTAAATTATAAATTTCAATATATTAATTTAAATTTTATTACAAGATAAATATTAATAAATTAATTTTTTTTTTTTTTTTTTTTTTTTTTTTTTTTTTTTTTTAAAAATAATAGTTGGTAAATCAACTAGTGTTAGTTAAAGGCATACAAAGAGAAAAAAATACACAAGGTGATTTCCAATTAACATTGATATCTCTATCATACTTATCAAGAATAATACCCATTATATTCGAAGGAGGTGACGACTTTTCTGATAGATTGTTTTGGTATAATCAAGAGATTGAACCTTTATCACACCCAACTGCAACTATTTCAACATCACCGGTAGTAACTACAAATATTGTACAGGATAATGAAAATCAAAATGATCCAAAAGATAGCGAAAAAAAAGAAGGGGAACAACAACCAAAAGAAGAAAAAACAGAAGAAAAAAAAGAAATAAATGAACCAAAAAAAATCAATAATAATGAAAACAGTGAAATTTTATTAGACGAAACACCTTTAGCAATTAAATTAATGGATAGCCTTTTAGACCTTTTATTCTTCCCTGGATTTACTGTATCAGAATCTTTAGGTTTAAAGAGTCCAAAAGAAACATCACCAGATTCAATTCCACCATTATACAGTTGGGTTGCAGGTTTTGGTATTGACAATGTACCTACTGTTTCCAATAAACAAATGTGGCTTAATCGTCTATCAGTTTTACAGTGTCTAATTTCTTGTCTATCTGAACAACTTTATGTCCCACAAGAAAATGTCTCCAGCTTCAAAAGCAAATGGTTAGATTGGTTCACAAACACCCAAGACTATTATACTGAAACATTACTTTTCTCTCTCATCAACACTTTTTCAACATATGACCCTATCGGATGGGGTATCCCATATAATCATCTTATGTATGCTGATGACCACGAAGCATGTTCAAAACTTTCTTTACAAATTTTAAATATTCTCCTAACCTATGACCCATATACAATCGATGACCATTTACTAACCTCAAACAAACAAACACCCTCATCATCAAGCAAAGCAAACGAATTACCACAACATGAATGCAAAAATAGATTTATAATCTATATCAAAACTTTAAAAAGAGTAAGAGATTTCAAATTCTTTTTTAATGCTTTTGAAAGAATTATGAATTTACCAATCATTGCAAGCCACACCAAACTACCAAACTCAACTAAAAAAATAGAACTTCATCAAGATTTACTTATTACCTTTTGGAGATTTATCTCACATAATCATGTATGTAGAATTTACAAAATAGCACTTTTATTTTGCCAGTATACATTATATTTACTGTTGAATATTGTTCTGTGGAAATTTTTATCGAAATTATTACTAATCTATCCATTTTTATTTATAGGATTTCTTAAAATCAATTGTTAATTATGAAACCTCACCAGAATTTATAGTACCAATATTACAATATATGGATGAAGGAAGAAAAAGTCAAACAACACACGGTATTGTACAAATTGGTACATTTATTTTACTAGTACTAAGTGGAGAAAGAGATTTCTCAATCTCTTTGAATAAACCATTCAACTCAAAGGTCTATATTGACATTGTACAGCCTCAAGTTTATTCAGACTTTGTAATTATGGTCTTGTATAGATTATTAGTTGACACACCAGATCGTCTTGAAAGTATTTATGAATGTGTTTTAACAATTCTTACCAACCTATCACCATATATGAAAAACCTATCAATGGTAACATGTGTCAAATTAATGAAGCTTTTCGAATATTTATCTGGTCCTAGATTCTTATTTTCAAATAGCCATAACTATAGATATGTTGGTTTTTTATTAGAGTCTTTAAATAATCTACTTCAACATCAATATGAAAGCAATACTCGCCTAATCTATGCAATTCTTAGATGTCAAAACCAATTCTCAAAATTAGCATATCTAAAGATTAGTCCAATTACACCAGTAAAGAATTTTGTTGGAGGCAAACTTGATCAAATAACTCAACCATCACCTGCAACTACTGCTGAAGAAGCATTTGGTAAGATCAATAAACTTTCAATATCTGAACAAGATCATCAAGATGAATTAAATAAAAATAAAACTCATCAACCACCAACTACTGAACATCCTCCAAACACTATTAATAATGATGAAGTCAATGATAACAATAAACAAAATGAAGATAAAAATGAAGATAAAACAACCACTACCACTACTACATTAGATACCACAGATGATCAATCAAAATTAAAAAACAATTCTGAAACAATCCAAAGTGGTAGTGGCACTCCAGTAATCAAAGCATTTTCATCAACCACTCCATCAGAATCCTCACCAAACTTAAACAGCTCTGTAGATAGTAAACAACAAACACCCCAACAAATTGACTCATTATCATCATCAAATGCATCAACTCCAAATAAACAAACAATCAAAACTCCAATGTATTCACAATTTTTACCAACTGATGAATGGCTTCAAGATATTAAAAAGCAATTACCATTAGATAACATATTAAAAGTTATTACTCATCTTTCACCCCAAATCCAAGGTTTATGTACTGGATCGTAAGTAATTAAATTTATAGCTTTACAAAAACCTATGTAATTTTTATTATTTCAATATACTAATTTTATTTTAATAATAGTGGATCAGACGAACAGAAAATTATGGATTATTTAAAAATGTCAACAATTGTTGGTATATTCCATAATCCAGGTCCAATAATGACTAGAAAATATCATTCCAATACAGTCACTAAATCTTGGTTTATAGCTTATATGTGGTGTATCATTTATTTAGAAAATCGTGCCCCTCCACTCTTCCTTCATACCGATATAAAATTATTTCAAGTTAAACAATAATAGTGACTAATCACAATTATTTAAAAAAAAAAAAAAAAAACCAATAAATATTAAATAAAATAAATATGGCAATATCATAATGATTCATAACCTAATTTAAATTTAAAATTATTGTTTGATAAATAGATAATTAGTAATAATGCAAGAATGACTCAAAAAATAGAAAAAAAAAAAGTCAATTTTTTTATTTCTATTTTTTTTCAAATTATAAAATTCAATTAATATTATTCTAATTTTTTTATAAAATTCATAAAAAAAAACTTTAATTTATTAAAAAAAAAAAAAAATATAAATTCAAATCAACTTGCTTTTTTTATTATTATTATTATTATTATTATTAATCAATCAAAATATACTTATTTATTATTTTTTTTATTTCTAAATTAATATAGATATAATTTTTTTTTTTTAAAAAAAAAAAAAACAATTTTACCACACAAACACACAAGAACACACGTACACACGAACACACCCTTCCATTTTTAACACCTATTTATTTAAATAATTTATAAATATTTTTTTTATTTTTTTTTATTTTTTTTTTTTCAAATTGATTAAAAAAATAATTTATATTTAAAATTTTTTGTACATTATATAATTGCGCAACATTATATATATATTAAATAATAATTTTTTTTTGTTCACGCAAATAAATCTTTAAAAAACTTTTTTTTTTTAAACCTCTAAAAAAAAGTAAGTTTCCAATTTATATAAATTTATATTTTATAAAAAAAAATAATAGAAAAAAAGTTAATTTACTATTATTTTTTTTATTATTTTTTTATTATTTTTTTAAAATTTTTTTTTAATTTTTTTTAATTTTTTTTTTTTAAATTAATTTTTTTTTTCCAGTTCAAAATTTTAATTTTTTTTTTTTTTATTATTTTTTTTATATATTTTTTTTATTATTTTAGGTTATTTCTTTGTATATTTTTTTTTCTATTTTACTTTTTATATATATATAAACTAAACACATAAAATGGCTACAATTGAAGAGTAAGTTTACTATAATTATACAATCTAAAATACTTTTTTTTTATTTTTTTTATAATATAAAAATATGATGACAATCATTATTAATAATTATGATGTTCACATATTCATATTAAAAAAAAAATAAAAAAAAAAATAAAAAAAATAAAAATAAAAAATAAAAAAAAAATAAATTAAATTAAATCAAATAATAACATTCTTTTTTTTTTTATAATTTAGTACTTCAAAAGATAACAATAATCCAATTTTAGAACGTAAAAAAGCTCCAAATAGATTATTTGTTGAAGAAGCTATAAATGATGATAATTCAGTTGTTACATTAAATCCAGATACTATGGACCAATTACAATTTTTCAGAGGTGATACACTTTTGATCAAAGGTAAAAAGAGAAGAGATACAGTTTGTATTGTACTCAGTGATCCAACAATTGACCCATCAAAAATTCGTATGAATAAAGTAGTTAGAAATAATCTTCGTGTTAGATTAGGTGATATGATTTCAGTTCACCAAATTCCAGATGTTAAATATGGTAAACGTATTCATGTATTACCAATTGATGATACCATTGAAGGTCTCAGTGGCAATCTTTTCGATCTCTTTTTAAAACCATACTTTTTAGAAGCTTATCGTCCAGTTCGTAAAGGTGATCTCTTTTTAGTTCGTGGTGGTATGAGAGCCGTAGAATTCAAAGTGGTAGAAACTGACCCAGCCGAATATTGTATTGTTGCACCAGAAACTTTTATACATTGTGAAGGTGAACCAGTTAAAAGAGAAGACGAAGATCGTCTTGATGAAGTTGGTTATGATGATATTGGTGGTGTCCGTAAACAATTAGGTCAAATTAGAGAATTAGTAGAACTTCCATTACGTCATCCACAATTATTCAAAAATATTGGTGTTAAACCACCAAAAGGTATTCTCTTATATGGTCCACCAGGTTGTGGTAAAACTATGATTGCTCGTGCTGTTGCCAATGAAACTGGTGCTTTCTTCTTTTTAATTAATGGTCCAGAAATTATGTCAAAATTAGCTGGTGAATCAGAATCAAATCTTAGAAAAGCTTTTGAAGAGGCTGAAAAGAATGCTCCATCAATTATTTTCATTGATGAAATCGATTCAATTGCACCAAAGAGAGAAAAAACCCAAGGTGAAGTTGAACGTCGTATTGTTTCACAATTACTTACTCTTATGGATGGTCTTAAATCAAGAGCTCACGTTATTGTTATGGGTGCCACCAATCGTCCAAATTCAATCGATCCAGCCCTTCGTCGTTTCGGTCGTTTCGATCGTGAAATCGATATTACCATTCCAGATGCCACTGGTCGTCTCGAAATTCTCCGTATTCACACTAAAAATATGAAACTCGACGAAACTGTTGATCTCGAAGCCGTCTCAAATGAAACTCATGGTTACGTTGGTGCCGATCTTGCTGCTCTCTGCACTGAATCAGCTCTTCAATGTATTCGTGAAAAGATGGATGTTATCGATTTAGAAGACGATACCATTTCAGCTGAAATTCTTGAATCAATGTCAGTCACTCAAGATCACTTTAGAACTGCCCTTACCCTTAGCAACCCATCAGCTCTTCGTGAAACTGTTGTTGAAGTTCCAACTACCACTTGGGAAGATATTGGTGGTCTCGAAGGTGTCAAGAGAGAACTCAGAGAAACTGTTCAATATCCAGTTGAACATCCAGAAAAATTCCGTAAATTTGGTATGCAACCATCAAAGGGTGTTCTTTTCTATGGTCCACCAGGTTGTGGTAAAACTTTATTAGCCAAAGCTATTGCCAATGAATGTCAAGCTAACTTTATCTCAATTAAAGGTCCAGAACTTTTAACTATGTGGTTTGGTGAATCTGAAGCCAATGTTCGTGAACTCTTTGATAAAGCCCGTCAAGCTGCTCCATGTGTTTTATTCTTTGATGAATTAGATTCAATTGCTCGTTCAAGAGGTTCATCACAAGGTGATGCCGGTGGTGCTGGTGATCGTGTTATCAATCAAATTCTTACTGAAATGGATGGTATGAATGCTAAAAAGAATGTTTTCATTATTGGTGCTACCAATCGTCCAGATATTATTGATCCAGCTATTTTACGTCCAGGTCGTCTTGATCAACTTATTTATATTCCATTACCAGATTTACCATCACGTATGGCCATTCTTAAAGCTTGTCTCAAGAAATCACCAGTCGCTAAAGATGTTGATTTAGACTTTTTAGCTCAAAAGACTCAAGGTTTCTCAGGTGCTGATTTAACTGAAATTTGTCAACGTGCTTGTAAATTAGCTATTCGTGAATCAATTGAAAAAGATATTCAAACCACCAGAGCCCGTCAAGAAAGTGGTGATACTACAATGGATGAAGATACCTCTGATCCAGTCCCAGAAATCACTCGTGATCACTTTGAAGAAGCTATGAAATCTGCTCGTAGATCTGTCTCTGACAATGATATTAGAAAATATGAAATGTTTGCTCAAACCTTAGTTCAATCACGTGGTCTTGGTAACAACTTTAAATTCCCAGATCAAGAAGGTGAACAATTCAACCAAGATGATGGTGATGATTTATTCAGAAATTAAATATATATTTAAAAAATATATATATAATATTTAAAAAAAAAAAACCCAAAAAAAACCAAACAATCAAAATCACACACCACCCTAAAAAAAAAATTAATCCAATTAAAATAATAATAATAATAATAATATAATATACTTTTTTATAATAATAATAATCATAAAAAATTGGTTAATTTTTTTTTTTGTTGTTTTATTAATACCACCCACCAAACATAAATAAAAATTAAATTTTTTAATCAAATTCTTCTATATATTAAATTTTATTTTCTTTTATTTCCTATTTTTATATTAATTAATACAATGCGGATATTAATATCTATATTTAACTTTATTTTTATTAATTTTTTTTTTTTTTTTTTTTTTTTTTAATTTTTTAATTAATTTTTCATCAATTTTTTTTTTCAATAATATTTTTTAAAAAAATAATAAAATGGCCACAAGTATTGGTTATTTGTTAACAAGATATGGAATTATCACATCAATTAGGAAGATTATATTATTGGTTGGTATAATTGGTGGTAAATTTTTATTACTACCAATCATCGAATTTTTGGTCAACAAGTTTGTTCCTGGATATGGTCCTGGTGAAGAAAGTTATTTCAATATTGAACCAAATGCAGAATTGGCATTTATTTTGGTATTGTTTTATATACTCAACAGATTTTTATTTGGCATCCCTTTCACATTTAAATTGTATTCAATTAGAATGTTATTGGTTATGATGGAAGGCCAATTCTTACTATTAACATCCACCAGAGCATTTGATAGTTTTGGATTAAAGTGTCAACATACCAGATCAGATGATTTAAGCCCAGCTCAACAACAAAAAAATCTTAAAAAAATTGAAGTCGAACTTAAAACATTGGACGAGATGGAGTCGAAATATGGTACACCAAAATCAAAAGACTATGTTGGTTTCTTAACTGCTAAGGCCTATTTTCAATCATTAAAACAAGGCTATCAGCTATTACTTTATCCATCACCAAAATATTTTATCTATCCAATGGTTTATTCAGTCAATCAGTTTGCAGGAGCCCAATCTGCTCTTATTGATGTCCTCACTAAACAGCAAGTCGATACCAAAGGAGATGCTCAAGATTTTGTCGAAAGAATTGAATACAGCGATCAATTTATCGATGGTCTTTTACTTGATTTAGAAGTACGTAAAGAAAAGGGTATTATTCCTTCATCACATATTCTTGACCTCTGTATCAACAACATCGAATCTAAAATTCTTCAAAGAAGTGAAACTTCACCAGAGGACTATTTCTTGTATAAGAAACTAAATCAAGATTTAATTGCCTTAAACACAAAAGGCAAAATTACCCAATCAAACTCCGACAAAATATTAAAAGATTTAAATCTATCAATTGAAAAGTATTTAATTCCATCATATGAAAAATTAAATCAATACTTAAAAAGCCTAAAACAATTTTCAAAACCTGGTGATGGTGTAAGTAAAACAGTAAACTACTTTATTTTTTAGATTATAACACCCATAAATATTAATTTTTTAATTGTTTTTTATTTTGGCATGGTTTAGATTTGGAGGTGCCCAAATGGTGAAGAGTTATATACTTTTCTTTTGAAATTCCATACAAATACTGATTTAACAGCAACTGAAATTCATGAAAAAGGTTTAAAAGAAGTTAAAAGAATTAAAGATGAAATTATTCAACTTTTTAAAGATAAGCACCCAGATATCGAAAGAAATTTTGGTGAAGTCATAAGATTAATTCCAAATAAACCAGAACTACAATTTTCAGAGGGTGACAAAGGAAGAGAAGAAATCATTAAATACTATAAAGATATTATTGTCGAGTGCACCAATGCAGTTGATGACTCTTTCGAAAGATTCCCCAAGGCGGCGTGTGAAGTCGAGCGTGTGCCACTCTTTAAAGAAGCTGAATCAGCACCAGCATATTACAATCCACCAGCAATGGATAAATCAAAAGGTGGTATATTTAGTGTAAATTTAAGAGATACTACAGCACACAATAAATCCATGGCTAAAGATCTTTGCATTCATGAAGCAATACCAGGTCACCATCTTCAACTTGCATTGGCTCAAGAGTTTAGTAACATTGATGCATTCCGTAGAGTTATTGTTTTCACATCATTTGCAGAGGGTTGGGGTCTTTACACTGAGACTTTGGGTGACGATTTGGGTCTCTATAAAAACAAATACGAACGTTTGGGTTATTTAAGTGCAGAACTTTGGAGAGCTCTTCGTTTGGTTGTAGATACTGCTCTTCATTCATCCAAATACAAATGGACTCGTGAAAAAGCAATTCAATACTTTAAAGATAACACCAATTTAGTCGACTCTGATATCATCGCTGAAGTTGATCGTTACACTGTCATGCCAGGTCAAGCATGTGCATACAAAATTGGTCAAATGAAGATTTTAGAATTAAGAGAAAAAGCAAAAAAAAAATTGGGTAGCAAATTTGATTTAAAGAAATTCCATTCTGCAATTTTAAATAATGGTTCATTACCATTAGATATTTTAGAAATTTCCTTTGATTTATGGTTAGATTCACAAAATTAATTAAAATACTGGAACAATATAGAACATCAATAAATATTTTTAAAAAGTAAAAAAATAAATTGTAAACTCTTTTATCAAAGAGTATTTTAATAAATTGTTTTAATTACATTTTTTATTTATTTCTTTTTTTTAAGTTATGATTTTTTTTAAAAAAAAAGAAAAGGTTTATTTGGTTGGTATGGTAAAATTTTGGGTTGATATTGTTGCTATTTTTCATTGATTTGTTATGTGAAAGGTTTTAGTGGTTGTTGATTTATATATAAAAATAAGTTTATGCTATATTTAGTTTTTTGGTTCTTCTTTAACACTATGGTAGAATATAAATAAAAATAATTAGTATATATTACATTAAGATTATTTTGGTCAATATCATTCAATAATATTGCTATGGTGTTTATTATTATTAAGCTATTATTATTATTATCAAGAATCAATATCATTTTTGCTATTCTATTGAATAGTAGTATCCTTATGAAAATTCCATTATTAATATTAATATTATGGTTTTATTACTGATAATCATTATTGTAATATGATAGGCTGTTACTATTGCTGGATTATTATTATGAATATTATAATGATTTGAATGATTATGACAATGACAATGACTATGATTATGATTATGATTATGATTATGATTATGATTATGATTATGATTATGATTATGATTATGATTATGATTATGATCAGACTATTATTATGATTATGATAATGATTGGTAATTAATGTTGATTTTTACACTTGAATAATTTCTGGAAGATAAATTGAAACTGGACCAGATTTTTTATTCTCTTTTTTTCTAATTTCAGCTTGCTTTTGTTGTTCTCTAAGTTTTCTAATATTTCTGATGGCACCTGGTGTCCATTTTCTTAAAGAAACTAAACTTGATGAAAACATCCTATATAATATGATTATTTACAAAATAAAATGAAATGAAAAAAAATTCAAAAAAAAAAAAACTAAAAAAATAAATTTATTTTTCCACGTTTTTTTTTTTATTTTTTTTTTATTTTTTTTTATTTTTCAATTTTTTTAATTTTATTTTATTTGGTTCCATTTTATTTGTTTTTTGAGACTATATAAAAATAATTGATTAGAAAAATAAAATAAATAAACAAAAAAAAAAAATAAAAAATAAATAAATGAATAAAAATTAAATTATCTTATTTAGTGATTGTATATAATATAGAAAAATAATATATAATGTACATTAAATTTAATCAAAAGTGAATTGTGAACACACAATTATATTTACAATTATTTTTTTATATTTTTTTTTTGTGAATTTATTTTTTCTTTTTTTTTTTTATTTTTTTTTTCTTTTTTAAATTAATTTATAAAAAAATTAAAATTTTTTTTTTTTTAATTTTTTTTTTAATTTTTTTTTTTTTGTTGTTCATCATTATTAATTTTAATTTTTTTTTTTTTTTTAAAAGTTATTATTCATTATTAAATTTTTTTTTTATCTAATTTTTTTATATATTTAATATATACACAGTCAAATAAATCATGTCAGATATTGAAATGCTTGATCCAAGCGCTAAATCAGAAGATCAAATTCAATCTAATGAATCACCATTATTAACATTGGCAGGTAAGATTTCTTTTTTGATTTATATATTTTTTATTTATTTTCAAATATAGTGATATTAATTTATTCATTATTAAAAATTTCAATCATTTAATATATAAATTTAGATATAAAAAAAAATATTTCATTAATAGAAAAAAGTGTAGATACTAAAGAAATGAGATATATTATTAGCGTACTCAGACAAACATCATCAATCAGAAAGAAATTAACTCAAAAAGTTCTTACACAAATTATTAACCAAGTTTTCTCTCATGCAAACTATACAACTAAAAAGAACTTTTTATTATCATTCTTAAAAGTAATTATTCCATTCAATGGTTTTTTATTTTTTTACATACTCTATCCAAACAAACAGATGCTAATATTTTTTCTTTTATTTATTTTCAGTCAAATGAAAGTATGGATGTTGACTCATCAAAAGAAACAACAGTTACACCACAATCACACTTAAATGTCGAAGTTGAAGGTTATGTTTATCTTTTAGTTTTAATTCATTTAATTGATCAAGAAAAATATGAAGATTCAACCAAGGTTTCAAGTGCCCTTATTGAAACTATTCAATCAAATAACAGAGTTACTTTATATCCATTATCATCAAAGATTTTCTTTTATTATAGTTTATCATTTGAAATGGTTAATAAACTTCAAGATGTTAGACCGTATGTTGATTAAATATTAATTTTAAAATAGATAATAGTATTAATAATAATAATAATAATAATAATAATAATAATAATAATAATAATAATACAATAATAATATAACATTCCATATAAAATATATTTCTTAAAACTAATTTTATTATTTATATATTTTAGAACTTTATTAACTGCACTTCGTACAGCAACTTTAAGACACAATGATGAAGGTCAAGCTACCATTATTAATTTAATTTTAAGAAATTATTTAGAATATAATCTTTATGAACAAGCTGATAAATTATTAAGTAATACTCAATTCCCAGAATCAGCTTCAAGTAATCAATTTGCCAGATACTATTATTATCAAGGTAGAATCAAGGCTATTCAATTGGATTACTCTTCAGCCTTTAACTTTTTAACTCAAGCAATTAGAAAAGCACCACAAAATAGTGCTGGTGGTTTCCGTAGAACTGTATATAAATTACTCTCAATCGTTCAATTATTAATGGGTGAAATTCCAGAAAGAAGTATTTTCTCACAAAAACAATTAAAAGTTGCCTTAAAACCATACTTCCATTTAACTCAAGCTGTTAGAGTTGGTGATTTAAATTCCTTCAGTCAAACTCTTGAACAATATGCCAGCAACTTTAAATCAGATCACACTTATACCCTCGTCCAAAGATTACGTACTAATGTAATCAAAACTGGTCTTAAAAAAATTAACTCTGCCTATTCCAGAATTTCATTCCAAGATATTTGTAAAAAATTAAAGTTTGATGGTACTACCCAAGATATTATGTTTATTATTGCAAAGGTAAAAAGAAAAAAACAGTATATTATAAATTATATCATCATATTAAATACTAATATTATTATTATTTTTTTATAACTTTAAATATTATAGACTATTAAAGATGGTGTTATTGATGCTACCATTAATTATGAAGGTGGTTATCTTCAATCAAGAGAAACTGTTGATGCCTATTCAACCCAAGAACCATTAAACGCTTTCTCAAACAGAATCGATATTTGTTTAAAGATCCACAACGACTCTCTTAAAGCCATGAGATTCCACCCAGATTTAAATAAAGCTGAAACCGAAAAAATTGCTGAAGTTGCTAAAACCATCAAACAAGAAATGGAAAGAGCAGCTGAAGAAAGTTCAGATAATGAAGCTGACCCAGATTTTTAAATAATTTAAATTACAGATAAAGGGAAGGAAAAAAAGAAAAAACAAAAAAAAAAAAAAAAAAAACAAACACAATGTATTATTTCAAAAATAAAGATACACTTTTTTTTAAATATTAATAGAATAATAATAATAAAAAAAAATAATAAATAGATAATTATATTTATATAAATTAATTTATTGAAGCTTATTTTTTATTTATCTTATTAAATTATTTATAAATGTTAGCGAGATTGGGAACGACTCCATTTCCCAGCCAGATTTCTGATTCTTATAAAAAATAATACCATGTCTAAAATGTTCTGGATACTGCGATAGTTTTATATTTAAATTATTTTGTATAAATTTCTCTCTGTTATATAAACTATGTCTACTAAGTTCGCCTGTGTTATTTTCTGTTTCTTTTTTTTTTAATTCGTTATATTCTTTATTTTTATCGTAATGTGAAATTATTGAGGTTAAACAATTTGAGTAGCATCTTTTATATCTTTTTAAAAAATATTCACCAATCTATATTTAAAAAAAGCACAATATATTAATAAATAAATAATAGTTGTTATTAATATTAATGATATTATACATACATCATCTTCTTGAACTACAAATGCTCTAGAATCGAAAAAACTATTAATTTCTTCATTATTTTCATTATTTAATTGTTTTGAAAGTGAGTTTGAAAAAGTAACTGATGCAATGGATGATGCTATTGAATTAAGTTTTTGAATTCTATTTGAATAAACTTGGCTATCTGGAAAATGATTCCACACCAATAAATTAATTTCGTCAGAGAATGAATAAATTAGTTTGGTTCCTTTAAAATGATTGCCCAAAGCTAGTGATACCAATTTCATTGATTCATGAAATCTTTGATCATGTGGAAGATTTAAATTTGTTTTTTTCGATAGGTTAGAAAATGAACATCCATCTAATCTTATTATAATTGGTTGGTATGGTGGAAGTTTAAAATCAAATGCTTCTTCGATTTCATTGAATTTTTTAGAAAGGTGATCTGGATGATTGGTGGTGCAAAATGATCTTTTAATTAAATTATTATTATTGAATTTACAAGAATTAATAAATGGTACTGTTTTATTGTAAAATTTTAAAATATTAAATTTATTCATAATTTATTATTGTTTTTTAAATTGATAAATTTAAAATAAAAAAAAAAAAATTCAAAAAAAAAAAATAATTATTTTTTTATTTTTTAATTTTTTTTTCATTTTTCATAAAAATTAAATTAAATTAAACACACCACTGTTCAATTTATTAAATTTAATAAATATACAGATATTCAAATATTTAACTAAAAGCAGATACATATATATATATACACACACAATGTCGGGTACAAAATTTCGTACTAATGGTACAAAAGAAGATGATTTATTAGAATGTTGTAAAATAGGTAAATTAATAGAAGTGCAGAATCTTATTGAAAATGAAAATGTAAAAGTTAACTGTATAGATGAGGACGAAAGAACACCACTCCATTGGGCAGCTGCTAAAGGTCAAATTGGTGTAGCAACTTATCTTTTAGAAAACCAAAAGGCAAATCCTAACACATGCGACGATGGAGGTTGGACTCCATTAACATCTGCCACATCCGCTGGCCATTCTCATATGGTAAAGTTATTACTAGAATATAATGCCGATCCAAATACACTAAATGATTCAAAAAGAACACCATTGCACTATGTAGGTTTTTTATAATAAAAAATAAATAAATAAAAATCAAGGTTAATTATTAATTTGGTTTGTTTTTAATAACTAGGCATCATCAAAAGGTAGATCAGATATTGTAGATTTATTATTAAATTATGGCGCAAAAAATAGAAAAGATGATACAGGTTCAGCACCAATTCATAGAGCAGCTGCAAATGGCTCCGTTACAACTGTTGAAAGATTATTAAAAGGTGATGCTTCAATTAATTCAACCAATAACGAAGGTGATACTGCTGCTCATATTGCAGCAGAGTATGGTCATGAAGATGTGGTTGAATTGCTTTTAAAAAATGGTGCTGATATGACAATTGAGAATAGAGATAATAAGACTCCATATGATATGGCTTCATCGTCATCAATTAAATATCTAATTAAAGGTAATTATATTTTTATTCAATTTTTGTTTTTTAAAAAGGTTTTGCTAACAATTTTTTTTTTTTTTTGGTCATAGAATTCAAAAAATAAATAATAGAATAAATTTTTTTTAAATAAAGTTTTATAAAAATCAAAATTTTTTTTTAAATTTTGATTTTTCCAATAATATAAATCTTTTTCAATTGAGTTTTTCTATTTTTTTGAGAGAAAAACAAAAAAATAGGTGATTAAATTTTATGCAAAAAAATATTTTTTTTAATTTTTAAAATTTGGTATAAAAAGAAAAATATATTTTTTATTTTTTAAATTTTATTAAAAGAAACATATAATAATAATTAATATAAAAAATGACTAACGTAACTTATCCAAACCCATCCAGTTATCAACAACAACAACAACCACCACAACAAGTTCAACAAATTCCACAACACACCGTTTTAACACCACAATATTATACCGTCAATACACCTTTAATTGAAAGACCACATAATAAAGGTGACAAACACGCATCAGATCGTGCTTACTCTGTCACATTCTTTGTTTTAGGTTTCTTCTTTTTCTTCCCATTCTTTTTCAATTTTGCCTACTTAAAGTCACCACATTGCTATGCCCGTAAAATCTCATTGGCATCATTAATTGTTGGTACTCTTTATTTATGTGCTGCTGTTTCCGTCACCTCATCTTTTTATTTCGGTATGAGATGTTGGAATGGTTATTACTATGATTTCTGTTAATCAAGAGTCTCAATTTTCACATATATCAAATAGTTCTCAATCTAACTTGTAGAAATAATAATCAAAATCCCATCATTATTAATATATAATATATAATATTATAAAATAAAGATCAAGTTTATAAAAATTTTATATTCTTTATCATACATTTTTCTTTAGTTTTTTTTAAAATTTTTCTATAGATTTTTTTTTTTTTAGAAATATCTGGTTTTATCATTTTTTTAATTTATTTAATTTTTTTTTTTTGTTTTTTTTTTTGTTTTTTTTTTTTTTTTTTTTTTGGTTTTTTTTTTTTTTTTTTTTTTTTTTTTTTTATTTATTTCCCAAATTTATTTGCATCTAAATATATTATTCAAAATGTCAAATATTTACCAAAATAATTATCAACCACCTTTAAGTTCCCAGCCACTCATCCAACCACAACCACAACAATATTATTATGTCAATACACCATTAATCGAAAGACCACATAATAAAGGTGATAAACACTCATCAGATTGTGCTTACTCTGTCACATTCTTTGTTTTAGGTTTCTTCTTTTTCTTCCCATTCTTTTTCAATTTTGCTTACTTAAAGTCACCACATTGCTATGCCCGTAAAATCTCATTAGCATCATTAATTGTTGGTTCTCTTTATTTATGTGCTGCAATTTCCGTCTTCTCAACTTTTTATTTCAGTATGGGATGTTGGAATGGTAATTCCTATAATTATTGTTAAATTCAATTACAAATAAAAATGTATATAATAAAACTATTAGTTCAAAAATAATAAAATAATAAAATAATATTATAAAAAAAAAAAAAATATTTTATTGTTAATTTGTTTATTTATTTATTTTTTTTTAAGTTTTAGAGTTATTAGATTTTTTGTTTATTATTATAGTTTTTTTAATTTTTTAATTTTTTTTATTTAATTCATGATTGATGAATTCTCCATAGTTTCTTAATAGATATTCAATTCTTGAAAACTCTACCATTATTTTTTTAAAATTTGAAAGTTTAATACCACTAGCGACATTTCTTTGATTGTCAATTACATCTTGAATTTTAATTTTTGTATCAAAGCTTCTAAATGATTCCATTACATTTGTGTTGATCGAAATTATTTTATTGTAATCAAATTTAATATAGAATAAAAAAAATGAATGCAATAATTTGTGAATGTTGAGATTGGATCTAACCAAAGTTTTGTAAAAATAAATTGCCATAATAGTTAGTGCATGGGATGAAAAATAACCTTGAGAGGCATCTTTAATATTTGCCTTTTCTGTGTAATGTTTGACCAATAAAATCAATTCTTTTAAATATTTTTTGTCTTTTAGTTCTGATATAAAGAAATTAGAATTTTGGTTTGGTTCTCCAATGTTAAAGCTCAGGTCAAATTTAACAAGATTGATTTTATCACAAAATCTAATAATTGGTACTTTCGCATCTGGTCTTGTTTCAAAATTATCATATCTTGGTTTGTTTTTTAATTTTTGTAATACCATATTGTAGGGTTGAGAGCTATCGATGAGGGTGACATCGATATCACTATCGGGACTTGATAAACGAGTAACAAAAGAGCCATATTTATATAATTTTCCAGTTGGGAATTCATTTTTTAAAAAGTTTTCTAAAGTATTAAAGCTGTTATTCTTTCTTTGTAAGCTGTTGCTATTTTCTTTCAAGGTTTCGGCTTTTAATTCTAAATAATTGATGAATTCGCTTTTACTTTCAGGTACAGGTACATCTGACTCAATTATGAGTTTAATATAAGTTTGTACAAAAATTTTACTTGTTCTATCGTTTGATAAATTTGAGATTATTGAATAAAAATAATTTGGATTGGTTTTAATTAAATCTAAATATTCTTTTTCGCTACCTTGTAAATTCTCTGGACTATAGTATTCTTCGTTTTGTTCATCTTTTATATTATCTCCTATTGGCTCATCTTCATCTTCAAAATGCTCTTCCTCTTTAACATCGAAATTACCACAAATATCTGGTAATTGAGCATCTTTTAAGTTTTGATTCATAACATTGATTCCTTCTTTAGTTAATACTTTAATTCCCGACATATTGTCAATTATATCAATGTAGTCCTTCCAAGTTTTATCATTATAAAATGTATCTTTATTTCCAATAATAAAGAGGGCATATTTGGCACGGGTAATTGCTACATTAATTCTATTTATATCTCTGAAAAAACCAATATCACTGCTTCTAACACAGGATAAAATTACAATATCTTTTTCTTTACCTTGTGAGCCATCTATTGTAGTAATTGAAATGTTAAGATTGAAAATAGATTTAATTTTTTTATGCATTTCTTCTTTTTGTAGTTTGTATGGTGTTATAATTCCTATTGACTTTTTTTTAACTTCTGGGTGAGCGATAAACAAGCTTTTTAATAGTGTAACAATGGTATTAATTTCATAACTGTTCATCTTAGACTTATTATTTTCTTTAGTTTCTTCTCTTGAATTTGGTAAATGGTAAAAACAAAGAGGGCCAAAAAGTGGATTTGAATAAAAATCTTGATAGTAATGTTTAACATTATCGCCATCAATTAAACCATGACCATAAAAACGGGTTGAGGGAAAATAGGAAATTCGTGGATGCATACGATATTGAATTTTTAAATTTGTTGTTTTTAATTTGTTTATATTTGATAATCTTTCGAAGAGAGAAACATTGAAGTCCAGCTTGTATGATTCTTTAGCAAAAATAGTTGGTGGTAATTGTTTTGTGTCACCAATTAGAACTACTTTTTTACATGTGCCAATGGTAAGTGGAATAATTGCAGATGCCTCAGTTGATTGGGTCGATTCATCTATAATTACATAATCTGGACTAAATGATGACCTTACTAAAGCTGAGCCACTTCCAGACAATGTTGAAAAGCAAATTGTTTTACTTCTTAAATATGATTTTCTTTCCCAATGGTGAAGATTATATGCACTTACGGGATGGAATTCTTTTGATATTTTTTCTAAACGACCAATTCTACAGATTTTACTTTGATGTTCAGATAGATATATTCTTTTAAGGATTTCATCAACTGCAATATGAGATGGGGCACAAACTAATATTTTACTGTTCTTTTCTTTTTGGGTAATTATAGAAATAATTTTTTCAATTACCATAGTCTTCCCGGTACCTGGTGGGCCTTCAACCAAAGTAATAAAATTTCTATTTGAACAACTTTCATTAACTGCTTCTTTTTGAGGATCATTTAAAATTTTAATAATTTCCTGATCTTCATTTGATGTGAGGCGAAAATATGAGGGTGAGACTAAACTTTTGAATAACAATTTCTTATCTTTTAATAAATGAAGGGTCTCAATTTCTCTTCTGAAAGTTACTGAAGCATTAACTTTTACATAAGAAACACGGGGGTTTTGTTTTAAGAGTTCATTTGATAGGTTTTCAAAATTGCCAAATTTGCAGATTATTTTTTTCTCTAAATGGTTTGCCTTTTTCAAATCGCTAATAACCTCGCACATGAAAAATTTATACGAGACTTGTACAAGTAAAAGGTCACGTGGATTAATTTCTTCTGAACGGGTTTTGTATTTTATTTCAAAGGTAGCCTCACAGCTTTCTCTTCTTATTACTACTCCCTCAACCAATGCAACCGGGTTCATTTTTAATTTATTAAGGTCTTTGAATTTTTCATCTCTAACTTCTATTCCAAAAGAATTTTCGATACTGTTTTCTATTTGTTTGATAAATTCTTTTGTTACCATTGGTTTTAAATAGTTTACATATTGAGCATAGCTTTCGAACAAAAGTGGTTTTTCAGATGGTAGATTGATTTTAATAGATGGAATCATTATTGGATTGGTGTTTAGCAATATGTCGATAATGTCATTATCACTCTAAAATATTAGAATGTTAGTAAATAAATAAAAAATTAAAATTAAATAAAAGATTAAAATATATTTACATACAGTGTGTAAATCAATATCGTAGAAACTGGGTGTTAAGTCCGGTGAGTTTAAACCTTGATAACCAGGAACATTAGCAATTGACATTTCGGAGATACCTCGAGTAACAGAGTTTGTGATATCAGAGTAAACATTATCAATTGAATTTTTGGAGATATCTTGAGTAACTTTGCTAACAGAGCTTGTGGTATCAGAATAAATAGATGTAATTCTTTTTATAATTGTTTGAATAGGTTTCATAATATTTGAAGAATTTATTTTAAACATTGGAACAAGTAAACCCTTAAGTTGAAGAGATAATTTGACTTTTTTGAAAAATCCATTGCTTAGTATTGTATTAAGGCTGAAATTATTTCGGGTCTGTCTAGAGAAAGCAGGCAGATGGGTTTCTTTTTTAATTATTTTTAAATAATTTTTTTGATAGGTTTTATTAAAAAACACAATAAAGATGAGCCTTACAAAGTTTAAAAATAAAACTGGGTGTCGGATTTTAAAACTGCTATAAGATTTGAAAATATCATTGATTAAATGATTTAAACCAGTTAAACTCTTTTGTTTTATTGTGTTGATAATATTCGAAATTTCTTGAATTTCGGATAAAAATTTAAGTTTTTGTGTGGAAAGCACTGATAGATTTTCAGTGATTGTTGATTTTGAAAAATTTGGGGTATCAATTATATGATCGAAAATAATTGTTAATGCATGACCATCATGATCATTTTGATATTTCAAACCAATGGAGGGATCTTCTTTATTTGATTTTTTTATTTTTTCTAAAGATTTTGACATTTTTTTTTAAAATTATATGTTTAAAAAAAAAAAAATTAAATGTTGATATAAAAATGATTTTTGGAAAAAGAAAAATAAAAAAAAAAAGAACCCCAAAAAAAAAAAAAAAAAAAACCAAAAAAAAATTAAAATTTTTTTTTAAGAATTCAAAACAATTTTATTTTTTTGGGAAAATATAAAAAAAGTATTTTTTTTTGGTGTGAGATACAAAAAAAAAAAAAAAAAAAAACAAAAATAATTATTTTTTATATATTTTTAAATTTGTATAATAATTTTTATTATTAATTATTTTTATCATAATTTATATATAATTTCTAAATTATTGCAAGGTTTGAATAATAACATTGTTATTATTTTATAATTTAGGTTATTTAGTTTAATTTACAAACAAAATGCAAATATTTATGTATATTTGATTAAGGCTTTTTACTCCCTTGGATGATTTTTAAAAATTTTAGGAAAATTTTTTTTTTTTTTATTTTTTTTTTTTTTTTCATTTTTTTTCATTTTTTTTTTAATTTTTTATTTTTTTATTTTTATTTTTATCTTTATTTTTAATTAATAAACAAAATAAGTTTAATTATAAAAAAATGGTAACTATAAATTTAAATAACGGTATAACTTCACAAATAACTAACATACAGATTTAGTCAGCAATTTTTAATTTCCAAAGTTTGTTAGTAGTTATTTTATTATTTATTTGCACATGTACATATATTAAAAGTACATATCCATCAATTTTAGAAGTTAGAGACAAACATAGCTTTTCAGGTTTACCTAGAAAAGCAGCAATTATAGGTGAAAGACTTAGTCCATGGGTTTCCGCTTCTTGTCTTGCTATGGGACTTTATTTATTATTTATCAAAGATTAAAAAACTAATAATATATAATATATAATAAAATAAAAATAATAATAATAATAATAATAATAATAATAATAATAATAATAATAATAATAATAATAATAATAATAATAGTTTAATTTATAATACTGTATAAAATAATTAAATAAAAAACTTATTGTAAAATTGTAAAAAGAAAAAAAAAATCAGATGGTGGGTGTTTTTAGTATCACTATTTATTAATCATTAGCAATTTATAGATTGTATTTAAAGCATCAATTTATCAAGAAAACCATAGTTTTATCTAATTTCAACAGCTTTAATATTTACCACAGTTCGACTATAATTTATAGAAGATGAACAATAGAGTATTTTAATTTGTTTTTTACCACAATTAATTTTTTGATTTTTGATTTATAGTTTAAAAACTGATGGAATATTTTTTCCATTAGTTTTATATCTGTTAGAACAATTTTATAGAATCACAAAATAATATTTGTCAATAATAAAAGATTATAAAACTTTAATAAATACAAATTAAATAAAAATACTATTTGTTTAGATTTTAATATATTTTTTTTTTATTAACTTAATAGTATAACTGAGACTATTGTATCACCTTTAATAAATAACTGACCATAATATTTTTTGATTTTTTGATGTCTATTTGTTTTTTCTTGTTCTTCTGCTGATAAAAAGTGATATTCAGTGTATTCTTCTTCTACATCTCTTAATATGATATTCCAATGCTTATCGAATGCAACAAGATAGCCCTGGCAATAACCTCTAATTGAACTAATATCTCTAATGATAATTTTAATTCTACTTTTTGTTTCTAAAGCTTTTCTTAATAAACTTATTGGACCATCTGTAAATAAATTTGCAATATTTTTGATTAATTTAAATTCTTCAACATCAACCTTTTTTATATTTGGATTTGAATATTTTTCATTTACTGTTGGTATGGTTGTTGTAGTTGTTGTTGTGGATGTGACTGTACTAATATTTGTAGTAACCGATGGAGTTGTATTGGATTGTGATGTTTCTAGAGCAGTGTTTTGTTGTTTTTGTTCTTGTTCTTGTTGTATTTGTGGTGGTTGTGTTTGTTGTGGTTGTTGTGGTTGTGGTTGTGGTTGTTGTGATTGTGGTTGTGGTTTTTTAATTTGAACATAGTTTTCATCAGATGGATGTAATAAAACTCTAGCTTTATGGATATTGTCCAGAGGTTTTATTTTGGGAAATGGCAGTTTTACTTTATCAGCATTTTGCAAAGCAAATAACGGATCAAAATTTTCTGAAAAAAAGTTTAGTTTTTCATTTTCTTCTTTTTTATCCATTCATGATAATTAAACCACCATAAAAAATTTTATAATAGTTTAATAAATTTATTATTTTAAACTATTAATTAAATTTTTAATTTAATTATTGTATAAATAATTATTTTTATAAAAAAAAAAGATCACAAAAACTAAAAAATTAAAAAAATAAAAAAATAAAAATAAAAAATTTATTAAAAAAATAATTTTTTTAAAAAAAATAGAAATGCGTCAGTTTTTTTCTCAAAAGCATATTATTGTTGATATAGTTTATTTATTCATTATTTATCAATTAAAATATTTAAATAATTAAAAAATGGAGCCAATTAATAATAGTATTATATATAGAGTTAAATTTAGTAAAATGCATGGAGCTGGTAATGATTTTGTTTGTTTTGAAACAAACAAAGTCGAAAGAATCAATAGTTTCGATAAATCAGAAATTTCATTAAAAGAATTAAAAGATATTTCGTTGATTTTAGCAGATAGAAAATATGGTGTTGGATGTGATCAATTAATTATTTGCAATAATAATCCAAAAGTTGAGAAATCAGCACACTATGAAATGATAGTAATTAATAGCGATGGTCAACAAGCCACCATGTGTGGTAATGGTGTTAGATGTTTTTCAAAATTTGTAATTGACAATAAAATCGAATCAAAGAGTTTAAATGGTACACCAAAAAAAGATGAAACCACATCAGAAATAGAACAAAAAGTTGAAACACTTGCAGGATTAATCATCACATATCCACAGATTTACCACCATTTAAATACACGTAATGTTATGATGGTCAAAGTTAATATGGGAAATGCATTAGTTTTAAAAACCAATAAATGGAAAGAAAGCTATGGTACAGTTTTAAACAACAAACAAAGTATTGATAAATCTGCATATCTTGAAACTGTCGAATTAAATTTACCAAATTGTAAGCAACTCGAATGTGTATTGGTATCTATGGGAAATCCACACTGCATAGTATTTTTACAACGTAATATAGAATTGGGTTATTTAAATAAAGAGGAATGTTCAAATTTAAAAACAATGAAAATCGAAGATATCGCTGTTGCTCTTCAAAAACATCCATTATTTACCGACAGTTGTAATGTCGAATTTGTATATCAATCAAATGAAAATAAACTATCAAACACTGTAATCTCTAGAGTCTATGAACGTGGTGCTGGTGAAACCCTTGTAAGTTATTAAAAATATAAACCATTAATAAACAACAAATGACTAACTATACCCATTCTCTTTATTTAGGCATGTGGAACAGGTGCTTCAGCAGTTGCAGTCGCTAGTATTCTTATGGGTCACTGTGACTCTGAAAAAGAAGTAACATGTAGTATGCCTGGTGGGGATTTATTAATTCAATGGGGATCTGGAAATAAAAATGTTTTTAAAACTGGTCCAGCTTGCACTGTATTTAGTTCGCAAATCGATATTGAAATAAATAGACAAATAGAATAAATAAATAAAATAAAATATAACTATGTATTATAATTTAAAGATTTTTAAAATAAAAAAAAAAAATCTATTTACAAAATTATTTATTAAATTGTATTATTAACTTAGTTTTTGTTAACATTACTATTATCTGTTGTTGGTGTTGGTGTTGGTGTTGATGTTGGTGTTGATGCTGATGCTGATGCTGATGCTGATGTTGATGTTGGTGCTGTTTGAGTGGATGGATCTAATTTATTTTTTAAAGCGCCCATCCATTTATCCTCTGCTATAAAATTTGTCCACATTGGTTTATAATCTAATTTAATATTTTTCATACATTCTTGAATCATAGCAACATGATCTGGTGGAAATAATTTATTTCTTTCTAAAACCATATGACCTTTATCATTTCTTTCTGAATATTTATTATCGCTACTTGGGTTAGTTGGTGCCAAATCATCATTATTAGTTGCAAATGGATCGTTTTCTGTCTTTGGGAAATATTCAGAAAAATCTACTCCTCTGAGCATTGGATTTGCTTTTAATTTTGCTTCTATATCATTATCATCATTATTATTATTATTATTACTACTGCTATTATCAAAAGTATCTAAACTATGAAATTGTTCTGAATGGTTCTTAAAATCTACAAAATCACCAAAATCATTATCTTCTTCTTCATCTTCTTCATCCTCTTGATCTGGGTTATTTTTTATATATTCTTCATATGTATCGCCTGCAGGTCTAATTTCAAACCCAATATTATTATTATTTTCGCTATAAACACTTTCGTTATCACTTTCATCCCTAAAATCATCTGGTATTAAATTAAAACCTGAATATCCATCTAAAATAAAAAACAATATTAATTAGTATCTATTTTTTGAAAACCAATATTTACACCAATACTTACTATCATCATTATCTCCATCACTTTCATCTGAAAAATCTTTATAATCTTTATAATTATTTTTATTTTCTACCTTTGACACCATTGCAAAAATAATTTTATTTATATATATATCATATAAATAATAATTAATAAGGTAATTTGGGTAAAAAAAAAAAAATGAAAAAAAAAAAAAAAAAATTAAAAAAAAATAAATTTAATATTTAAAAAAAAAAAAATATATATATTTAATCCTTTTTTTTTTTTTTTTTTTTTTTTTTTCATTTTATTTTAATTTCACATTTTTAGATTACAGTTAGTTTTAACTTCTTTTTTATTTAAAATTATAGTTTTATTGAAAATTTTCAGTTATTATAATAATGTAAAAATTCAAGAATTAAATTCTTAAAAAATTTTACTTTTTTTTTAATTTTTTTTTTAATTTATTTTTTTTTTATTTAATTTTAATTTTAATTTTAATATTTTTTTTATAAAAAAAAAATTTAAATAGTGTGAAATTTTTTTTTTCTATTCATTATATTTAAATTTTAAATACTTAACAAATAATAATAAAAATATTTATTTATTTTTTTTCCTTTATTAATACTAAACACTCCTTTATATATTACAATTATATTTATTAATTAATTATACATTATGCAAATTTTTGTTAAAACTCTTACTGGCAAGACCATTACTTTAGAAGTAGAAGGCTCTGATACCATTGAAAATGTAAAGACCAAAATCCAAGATAAAGAAGGAATTCCACCAGATCAACAAAGACTTATTTTTGCTGGTAAACAATTAGAAGATGGTCGTACTCTCTCTGACTACAACATCCAAAAAGAATCAACTCTCCATTTAGTATTAAGACTCCGTGGTGGTATGCAAATTTTTGTTAAAACCCTTACTGGTAAAACCATTACCCTCGAAGTCGAAGGCTCAGATACAATTGAAAACGTCAAAACCAAAATCCAAGATAAAGAAGGTATCCCACCAGATCAACAAAGACTTATTTTTGCTGGTAAACAATTAGAAGATGGTCGTACTCTTTCTGACTATAATATCCAAAAAGAATCAACTCTCCATTTAGTTCTTAGATTAAGAGGTGGTATGCAAATTTTTGTTAAAACTCTTACTGGTAAAACTATCACCTTAGAAGTTGAAGGCTCAGATACTATTGAAAATGTTAAAACTAAAATCCAAGATAAAGAAGGTATCCCACCAGATCAACAACGTCTCATTTTTGCAGGAAAACAATTAGAAGATGGTCGTACTCTTTCTGATTACAACATTCAAAAAGAATCAACTCTCCATTTAGTCCTTAGATTAAGAGGTGGTATGCAAATTTTCGTCAAAACTTTAACCGGTAAAACTATTACTTTAGAAGTTGAAGGCTCAGATACAATTGAAAATGTAAAGACCAAGATTCAAGATAAAGAAGGTATCCCACCAGATCAACAACGTTTAATTTTTGCTGGTAAACAATTAGAAGATGGTCGTACTCTCTCTGACTATAATATCCAAAAAGAATCAACTCTCCATTTAGTATTAAGACTTCGTGGTGGTATGCAAATTTTCGTTAAAACTTTAACCGGTAAAACCATTACTTTAGAAGTTGAAGGCTCAGATACTATTGAAAACGTTAAAACTAAAATTCAAGACAAAGAAGGTATCCCACCAGATCAACAAAGACTTATTTTTGCAGGTAAACAATTAGAAGATGGTCGTACTCTTTCTGACTACAACATTCAAAAAGAATCAACTCTCCATTTAGTTCTTAGATTAAGAGGTGGTTTTTAAATCTTAAAAAAACAATAAATCTATTTTTTATCTTTCACACTTAAATTTAATCTTTTTATATTATATGCAATTTTAATTTAAATTATTTGAAAAAATTATTAGTAAAAAAAAAATTTATTTTTTTATTTTTTTTTAAATTTTATTTTTATTTCATTTTTTTTTTAATTTCATGTATATTTTTAATTTTTTTTAATTTTGCCATCTATATTTAAATCAAAAATGTCAACAACCAATCCAACTATAGTAAATAAAGAATTATCAAATATTAATGAAGATATACTTTACAACTCACTCTGTTTTTTATCATTTGATAGTCTCTTGGAATGTTTAGTTTCGATTGGATATGAAAATGATATAGAATCAGTGGGTAATCAAAAAAGCGATTTAGTTAATAGACTTGTCAATGACTCTAGAGAACTAGGTATCGAAGATTTTATTCAGCGTTTAAATTTTGAAACCATTACAGAAACCTGCTCTCTTTTATCATTATCTGGTGTTAATGGTGACACCGATGAAGAGATTCTAGAAAATTCAAGAAAACAATTAGAGGATAAAATGAAAAGAGACTCATTAGACCAATTCTTTTATTCTTTAACTCCGCACATTCTTTCACAATTTTGTAATTGCTTAAAAATTAAACTCCCACCACCAACTACAACTAATGAAAATAGTGAATCAAATGAATCAAAAGAAACAGAAGAGGAAGAAGAAGAAGAGGAAAAAGATATTGAAGAAATGGAAGAAAAAGAAGAAACTAAAACCATATCAACATCGATCCCATCAATTAAAGTCGGTGCTGATGGAACTACAGTTTTATCAACCCTGTCAACCAAATCAACCTATAAGAAATATAAAAATAGAGGTATTCAATATGGCGATAGTATAGTAGAAGGTGTATTTTATGAAAACATTATTAGATTAGTCAGAGATGAAATTTTACTTTGTGGTGTCGAAAACTTATTTTCATTCTTACCAAAACAAAAACTACTCCCAATTTGTGAATCTCTTAAAATTAATATAAAACCAACTGATAAGATGTCAGATATAATAACAAAAGTTACCTCAAAATTATTTAATATAGATTTAATACATGATCAAAAACAACAACAACAACAATTTATAACACCAATCAGAACTAGAAATAACCTTCAATACCCCAAGACACCTTCATCAGCATCAGAAAGTGAAGATAATAGTGATAATAAAAACAATAATGACAACAGTAACAATAACAATAATATAAATGAAGCAGACTCTGCAAATAATACAAATAGTTGCAATAGTAATAATAACTCACCAAGATCAAATAAAAACAAAAGAAAACTTGAGGAAGAAACTGAAGAGTCTGATAATAGTAATAATGAAACCACTGATGATTCAGAAATTGACCAACCCGCAAAAAGACCACTTATTACAGATATTAAAAATGGTATTACAAAAGAAGACCTCAGCTGCTATTTAGTAAAGGATCTTAGACAATGGTTACAAAAAAAAGGTTTAAAATACACAGATAAAAAATCAGTTTTGGAAAATAGAATCTTAAAATATTTAGAAAATGAAAATGAAGCCACATCCGCTTCAGAATCTGAAGATAAAGAGAAAGAGAAAAAAACACCTTCAAAAAAATTAAAATCAAAACATAACTAAAAAAAATAAAAATAAAAAACAATAAAACTATTTATAAATTAAAACCAAAATCATTTTTATATAGAGTATTATTCTATACCTTTTTATTTATTGATTGGTTTATTTGTTTAAAATTTATTATTATTTTTATTATCTATTTTTATTGTGCTTTTTCAATACCATAACCAATCCAAAAAGCAACCAGTGTTGTAATTGCACCATTTAGTAACATTTGAATACCAGAAATTGGAATATTTTTATTTGATACATATCCTTTAAAACAACCCAAAGCAAATAATACACAAGCGAAAAGAGCAATTGAAATGATGAATATTTTATCGAAATCCCCAGGTATGTTGTAATGACCAGAGCAAAGATATGATAATAATGGTATACCACCACAAATTAAAAATGAACCAAATGTTACAAGTGCACTTTTAATAGCACCATATTTAGAGCCTCCATCTTCCTCGTCCTCTGCAACTGCACCATGCTCTTCCATCATCATAATTGATGTAACTGTTTTTCTGTATGGGAATAATAACTCGACAATTCTTTTAGCTTGTTCGTTTGTAAAACCTTTATCCTCATATAACTCTACTAATACTAATTTTTGTTCTTCTGGATTCTCCTCTATTTGTTTCTCTAATTTACTTTGTTCTAATTTTATTTGATCCTCTTCTGCCAACTCTGATACATAATCACCAACTGCCATACCAATAGCATCTCCCAATAAATTTGCAAATGCTACAATTAATATTACACCTCTTGTTAAACCTGCACCTGTTGCTGCTGCTACAATTGCAAATGTTGTAATAATACCATCTAATCCACCAAAAACAATTGATTTAATAAACTCACCTGATTCTCTAAAATTTAAAAAAGTAATTCATTATTAATTTATTTTATTTATAGATTTTATTTATTTATTACTATGATTATAATTAAATATAATAATCATTATTGATTATTAGTAATTTACTCTTTATGTGGTTCTTTTCTATCCTCTTCATCAACGGGGGAATTATGTGCCTGTATTGATTTATTTATATCATTGTCTTCAAATGCATTACGTGCATCACCTAAATTTCTTGTTAAACTACTCATTGTATTTTTAAAAATAATAATATAACTTTGATTATTATTTACAAAATATAAATTTAATACATATATAAAAAAATCTGTTTTAAAAACTTTTTTTTTTTTTTTTTTTTTTTTTTTTTAATTTAATTTTTTTTATTTTTTATTTTATTTTTTTTATTTACCTTTTTTAAAAAAAAAAATCAATTTTATAAAATATACACATAAATCTTTTTCAAAGCCAAAGTTTAAAAACAACGAAAATAAATAAAAAATTAAAAAAAAATTAAAAAAATTAAAAAAATATAATAGTTGTTATATTATTTTATTATAAAAACAAATAAAATAAAACAACTATTATTTTTATTATTTTTACTATTTTTAAAATTTACCCCAAAATATTTCTTCATCATTTCCCACACTTTTATATCTATATTTTCTAAGTATATTTTTACGGTTATTTTAAATTTCGAAAATAAAATATTTCAAAAAAAAAAAATTTTAAATTTTAAAACATTCTTTTAACTTTCTCTCTTTAGAGCGGACCATAAATAATTATTTATAAATATTTATTTTATTATTTTTTAAAAAAATTTTTAAATTTTGAAAAAAATTTAAATTTTTTTATTTCTTTTTTTTTTTAATTTTATTTTATTTTATTTTATTTTTATTTCAACAAAAAACTATTTTTTATTTTTTTATTTTTTTTTTCACTATATCATTATATATACATAAATGATCTCTTTTAATATTTATAATATATATAATATTTTTTTTAAAAATGGCAACTAAGAATAATAAATTTAATAAAAAAGAGGGGGATAAAGATGATAAAAATAACAAAAATAATACCAATAATAGTAATAATAACAATAATAATAACAATAATAGTA
>NW_003519578.1:0-49867 GCF_000190715.1 Dictyostelium purpureum | reverse complement strand
TCTAAGTGGTGGTTTTTTACCTGCATGGTCCAATAATTGTTTAAACTTCTACTAATTGTTTTTGGATGTGGTGTTTTGATGATGGGTTTTGATATATAAATGGTGTAGAATTATTAAAATTTTTTCTTAAATCTTTATATAAATTTTGATGAATCCGTAATGACCTCATGTACCTATATCGTAATGAAATATTTGAAGTTCTAATTGAGATAAAAAATAATTTGTTGAAATTGATGAGTTTGATGTAGATTAAATGATGCCCTATTTACTCTAATATAGGGATTCGTTATCTTTTACTTGTTAAGAATTTTAAATTTCATCATTTGATGGTGAAAGGGGTGGGCTAACTGAGGTTCTACTTGAAAAACCATTTAAGCCTGAATAAGAGCTTGGACTAATTGTCGAGCAAGTTTCTGACCCATTACTTATCAATTATTGGAATGGTTTGAAAAACTTGACTCATTAGATAATTCTTTACTGTTGCAAATTGAAGCTTTTGAAAAAAATACTTCAGATGATTTGGCCATATCATCTTATTGTTTTGATTTCAAAGCTAATTTAGATTCTGAATCTTTTAATTTAACCTTAATGCTAAAATTTCTTTATTGCAACTTTTTTTATTTCGAATAATTGCTATGATGCACTCTCCAATCGTGACTCTCCACGTACTTTAAGAGCATTAAATTTTTTAACTTGAACCTGGATTTCAGTATTAAGTTGTGAGTTTGTTTCTTAAAGTTCAAAAGTTTTCTAAATTAATGAATAAAATAAAATGGTGTATTGGTAAAATGAAATTAAGATAATATGTAAAAATATTAATAAAATAAAATATTAATTAACAATTTTTAATCATTAATTATATTTTTTTATAAATTATTATTTCTATTTTAAAATTTACCTTTTTTTAATTGTTCATTTTCTTCTAAAGCACTTCTTAATTTATTTGAATCTGGTATTGATAAATGTCGATCTAGGATCTTTCATTATTATATCATATACTATAGCAAATATTTTAGTTTGAAGATTCATTTTGACGGTCGACCGTCCTCTTTAGTAAACATTGTATTTATTTTAATTTTGAAATCTTGTGGACAATAATAACAATTGAGGATGGTGGTGATGAGGTAATTAAATATTGAATAAACAAAAATAAAAAAAACAATAATAAAAATATCTATTTTAAACATTTTTTATAATTATATACTGAACACAAAAGAATTTGTAGTTTTGGTAAGCTTTAATTTTAATTAAAAAATTATTTTTTTTGTAAAAAATATAATTATCCTTTTTTTATCTTTTTTTTTTTTAATCCACTTTTATCCTTTTTTTTTAAATATTCCAAGTGATACAAAAAAGGATAAGGCTAAAGATAATTTTCAACCACTATAAAATTTTTAAATAAAAAAAAAAAAAAAATTTTTTTAAAATTTTAATAACTTTTATTTTAAAATGAATTTAATCTAATGAAAAAAAAAAAACAGACAAAAGAAATAAAAGTGTAATACACAATAACACAATAGAAATAACTTTGGATATATTATATTATGTTTTAGAAATAAATAAAATGATTATTTATGAATTTATATTAAATTTTTTTTTTTTTTTTTTCCCACACCTTTTTTTTTATGGTTTTAAATTATTTTTGGGATGTTTTTATTAAATATTAAATAAAAAAACATTCAAATAAATCAATATATATAGGTAAAATACTAATATAAATTATTTTTATTAATAAGCGGTCTGTTTAAAGAATTTTAATTATTTTTAAAAAAATAAAATAAATAAATAATTTTTTAATTTTTTTTTATTTTTTTTTTAAAAAAAAAATTCTTTTAACAATCAAAAGTGTGGTAGATATTTCAAATATCAGAGAGAGAATAAAAATATTTAATTAAAATACTTAATTTAAATGAAAAAAAGGTAATGAAAAATGTGTACCTATAAAAATTATAAATTAAACATTATAGTATTGTTTTTTAATTTTTTTTAATTTTTTTTTTTTAATTTTTTTTTTAATAATTTTGTTATATTTTTTTTTTTTTTCTTATTCATATTATAATTTTTTTTATTTCAATAAAAATTAAAACTTACAAACTACAATTTTTTTTGTGTTCAGTATATCTTTAATTTTTAAATTTCCACAATCATATTTTATTTATTATAATTTATTATAGTTTATTTAATTATTTTTTTTTTTTTTTTTTGTTAATAATTTTATATTTTTTGTTTGTAAATAAATTTTATTTAAATTTTTTTGTATATATATTTATTTAATCACCATCACTTCTTTTTTAATAGCAATCATAATAAAATGTTTAGTTTAGATAATTTAGTTATTGTTTTTTTTATTTTCGTTTATTCTGTATTTAATTCCCTCATCACTACAATCATCCTCAAACATTATTACTATCCACAACAACAACAAACCAATAATAATGGAATGTTTACTAAAGAGGATGTAGATCGTCTCTTGGAAAATCATAAAAATGAAATTAATTTAAAGGTAAGTTTCATTTAACATAAAACTATATTTTATAATTTATTAATATTTATTTTTTAAAAATATTTAGATTTCCGAAGAAAAAGCTATTCTAGCAAAAGAAAATGAGGAATTTCAATTAAAATTGAAAAAAAAACAAATCAAATCTTCAAAACTAAAAGATTTGCTATTGGATTTTGAAAACAAAAAGGAAGAGGTACTAAAGCAACCATTAGCAGTACCAGATTCAATAAAATTAAGAAAAGCTTTGGAAGAAAACGCACAATTTAAAAAGGTAAATATTTTATTAAAAATAATTATTATTATTAATAATTAATGATTAAATATTGTTAATTAATAATTAATATTATAAATATTTTTTTACACATCAACATAATTTCATTTTACTAATATCTTATGATTAATTTTTTTTATTTTCAATTTAGAAAACTTTGGAACTTGAGGAATCAAACTCACAGCTTTATAATCAAATCCAAGTTCAAATTAAAAATTTTAATGACCTTAGAGTACATGCCGAGTCAAAATTAACCAATGCATCGGAGCAATTAGAAGAAATAAAAAAAGTTGCCAAAAAACAAATTCTTGAACTTAATTTAAAATTAAAAGATGCAAAATCTAAATTAGCTTTGAAAAAAAAGCAACAACAAGAAGATAATAAATGTTACGTTTGCATGGAAGATATGGAGACTGATAGCATCGCCACCATTGATTGCAATCACAAATTCTGTTTTGATTGCATGGATACATGGCATAAAATTAAAAATACTTGCCCATTATGTAGAGCAAGATTCTATACAATTAAAGTAAGTAAATTCATACATTTATATTTATATTTAATAAAAATATATATTAATTTTTTTTCATTTTATAACTGTAGAGAGTCGGTCATGATCCAATAGTAGTAGGCGATGTTGAAAATAGAGCCCATGAACAAGAATTAGATTACAATTTCCTTGATGATTCCGATAATTTTGAAAATGAAAATGAAAATGAAAATGATAATGATAATGATTCCGATGATGATTTCAGTGATAACAGGGAGCAATTTTATCACCATTTATTGCGTCGTCGTTTTGTTCACAATATTTACGAACCAATATTTGATGATTATATAAATATGGATTAATAATGAAATTGAGGGCGATTAAATTAATAATTTTGGTACTTTATTCAAAGTTTCTTTAAAACGAATATGATGAAGTCCTTATTATTAATTAACTCGTTTCATTCCTAGTTTCATTTATTGATTACAATTACATTTATATACATCATCCAAAAATTGTCCAAGTAGTTCTAAATAGTCAAATCATTATCAATATTTTAATAATAAATATATCATCATATTGTTCAGCTCTACAAAAAGAAGCAAAGTAAATTTATAATAATATTAAAGTTCCAGTTCCAAATATTAATAGAAATTCAAAAAGGTAACTATAATAATAACATTAAAATAATTCATATATTTAAAAATAAAAGAAACTAATATTTAACTTTAATTCTTATTTAGCCTAATTCCAATTCTTTATACCTCAATATCAATACGTTCAAAGTTTCTAATCTAACGTTAAGATCAAAATTCGAAAACAAAGTTCACGACAATCTCCAACTTAATCAGAACCAAAAACCAGATTCACTTTTCCCTTTAATGCTAATCACAATCCATTCAGAACCGTATTCCAGCAGTATAAATACCCTCTACAACCATCAACAATCACATATTCCAGCAGTATAAACACCCTTTACAACCATCAGCAATCACACTCAAAATCATATTCCAGAAATATAAATACCCCTTACAACCATCAACAATCACACTCAAAACCATATTCCAGCAGTATAAATACCCTTTGCAACCATCCAACAATCTCGTTCAAAGTAATAATATAGCAGTATAACTAGGGTAAAAAATTTAGTTTATTTTTTGAAAAAAAGGGGTTTCTAAGTTCGGGGTCAATAAGTTCCATTTTTAAAGTCAATTTCTAAGTTTTAGTTTTTTTTTATTTTTCTAAGTTTTAAAAACAAAAAAAAAAAGTCTTTAATTTAAAAGGTGTTTAAAAATCAATAAAAAACAGTTAAATCATAATAAATTAATATATATAGTAATGTGTGGTTGTTTCCCCCTTTTATTTTTTTTTTAAAATTTTTTTTTTTTTTTATTAATATACATAAATATTGTTAAGAGGATTTTTAAATATATTTTATTCAATATAGCAGTTATATAATTAAGGGCATTATTTAAAATTAAAAATAAATAAATTTAATGTAATTTTTTTTCTATAAATACTTCAAAATTTTTATTTTTTCTATTACATTGGACCACCATCACTGGTTCTACCTTTTTCAACACATTCTCTTTGAGCCAATGTCCAAGCACCAAAGTTGAATAATAAAATTAACAAATAAAATAATAAAAATTATTAAATAAATAGGACATAATGTTTTTGTACCATCTATTAATAACTTTCTAGCATCCTTGTAATATACTGAATTTGCATCATTATACTTCATACAATTTTCACAAATCAATGTAAAATCGTAAGTGAAAAGATCGATTGAAATGTATTTACCATCATTATTCTTTTTGATCATTGTTGAGAAATCCATTGGTTTTTTGATATAGGTAAAATAATCGGGTGCAATCTCTTCAGTAACTGGTGAGTAAAATAATTGATGTGGATCCTTTTTCATTAATAAATTTAATACATTGGTGAAAACTTTTTTACAATGGTCAACCTTTTCTTCTGATGTATTTACTAATTCTTGCTCTGGACGTTCTGCAATTTTTGACCCATTACTTATTGAGTTATCATCGGAGTTAGAATATCTTGAATCCTTAGATGATTGACTACTGTTACTAGTTGGGGCTTTTGAAAAATGTACATTACTTGATTTGTTTATTTTAAAATTAAAAAAAAAAAACATAAACTCTTTTTACTTTATAAGAAATAATGTAATAGATAAAAAATATAAATGTTATTTATTTTTTATATTTTTATATATTTTAATAAATTTTGATATTGATATATAAATAAATATTCATCAACATCAAAGTGTTGGGAAGATTGAAAATTGTTTAAATATCAGCACATCATTTATAATAGCAACTGTTTGAAAAATCAAAGTAAATTCAAGAGGACAAGTAGTGATTCAAAAAGGTTGTTGTTATAATGCTAAGAGTAATAAAATTAAAAAGATAGAGATGAGGCCATTAAAACTTTAGAGAATGAGTTTTTAACTGGTCAGTCAAGACGACAATATTACCGAAATTAAATCAATTGAAAGAGAAATTTAAAGAAAAGCAGGAAATACCTAAAAATGCTGATGTGGATTTTTTGAAAGAACAAGGAATGAAATTTAAATAGATATAGAAAAGATAATAGAAAATTATACAAAAGAAATAGAAAAAATAAGAAATGAAATTATAAATCAAATAAAAAAATATAATGAAGTAGTCAAAGCATTAGTAATGGTTAAAATCCATCAGTAATGTAGGCAGAATATGAAAATAATACACAACCAAATAATATTTCAGAAGAAAACAAAATAAAAATAAATAAAAAATATAAAGCTTTAATTTTATTATTTCTTTAAAAAGATGAATGAGTTTTAGCTATCATTTTCTTCTTTTGTGTTCTTCCTAATAAACAGAAATACATGATTCGGATTGTAAAACAGAAATACATGATTCGGGTTCTAAAACAGAAATACATGATTCGGATTCTAAAACAGAAATTTATTTGTGTTAGTAATTCATATATTTTCCTTTTTTATTCAACGAATCCCATTTCTAAATAGATTTGATGTTTTTGATAATGTTTTTATTTACTTACTTATATTTAAAGGCTTTTAAAAGTATTTCAATGCACCCGTGTCTATAGGAGATATAACGGTATATCAACCAAAATTATTTTTTTTTAAAGACTCTAATTGTTGATCTAGTTTATTACTACATTCATCTAGGGTATTATCGAAGTGTTGTAGAAGATTTGAATATTGTTCCATAAGTTGTTTATTTTCCATTTCTTCTTCACTTGTTAGAACACTTAGACTTCCAAATGAATTTACCAAATCATCCAATTGATCAGAGTCTTCGAGTTGGTGGTCGTCTTTTTCCCAACTCTCTACTTGGGTGATGCTTTTTTTGGTAAATAATTTACCAAAACGAAAAGTTGAATAAAAACCAATGGCACAAACTAAAAATAAAAAAATATACAAAAATAAAAAATCATCCATTTTTTTTTACAAAAATAAACAATTATTTATAAATTATATAAAAATATAAAATAAATTATATACAAATAAAAAGAAATATAAAGATATAAAAAACAATATATAATTTTAAATGAAAGCGATTGTAAAAAAATATGAAGCTGATGGATGAAAAATTATATGTGTGGTGTGAAAGCAATAATTTTTAATGAATAAAAAAAAAAAAAAATTTAATAGTCTATTTTTTAAAATTAAAAAAAAAAAAAAAAAATTAATAAAACAATTAAAAAAAAATAAAAAAAAACAAAAAAACAATTGTCTATTTTATAATAAATATTATAATTTATAACTAATGAATTTCATTCTATAGAATAGTTTCAACCTTATCTTTTTCATAAAATTTTAAAATTGATAATATTAATTAAATCTATTTGTTCGACTTAAAAATTTAATTAAATTCTCTATTGATATCCAAAATACATAGGTAAACTTTTACATTTAAAAAAAGATTTGAAAAAAAAAAAAAGATTAATTAATTAATTCATTAAATCAATTTAAAATTATAATTATTTTATTAAACATAAATTAATTTAAAATTATTTTAAAAAATTTAATTTTTTGTTTATAAAAATATTTTTTATTTTTTATTAATTTTTTTATTTATCACTTTATTCATTATATTTTATCCTTCAGTAGAGGTAGTCTTTAAAACTAAAACTTACTATGTTGTATTTAGTTTCCAATATTTTTAAAGAAAAAAATTCTATTAGTCAACTTATACCATCATATCTTTTTTATTTTTAACATAGTGTTTTTCTCAAATTAAAGGTAAATATTTAAAATTATTTTCAATAATATAAATAAACAAAATAATTTTTATTTAAGTATTATAGAATATATCCTAAATTAGAGAAAAGATCCAACATGGGCTGAAGGTTTGATCTCTGCTGCTAAAGTTTCGTCAATTCAAGAAATTGTCGGTGGGACTGAACAGGTTTATTGTAACCTATAAAGCTGTCACTGCCGCTACCCCTCAACTTGGTTCCGCTTGTTAATCTGATATCACAACATAAAGTAACAAATGCTGCAAAGTGTGTAAAAAATGCTCCAAACTGCAAAGGTTCAGAAAAAGAAATTGATTTCGATGAATTATCTGCAACAAGTTTTAAAGTTAAAAAAAAATAATATAAATAATTTAAAAAAACAACAAATCTAAATTAAATGTATTATAAAACAAAGAAAAAATATATGATAAAAAGATTAAAATTAAAAAAAAAAAAAGAAAATAAAAATTATAATTAAATTATAAAAAAAAAAAAAAAATATGAAATAATTTATTTTCTTTATTTAATTTAATTATTAAAACTATTAATTATTAAAATTTATTTATTAAATGATTATTTAATTAAATTTATAAATAATTTAGTTATTAAAATATTGATTGGTTTATCTACTCTTGGATATGCTTTGTCAGTGAATCTAAGTGGTGGCTTTTTACCTGCATGGTTCAATAATTGTTAAAAAAGGTAAACTTCTATTATTTAGTGATGATTTGATGATAAGTTTAGATATATAAATATGGTGTAGAATTGGTAATGTATTTTCTTTAATCTTTGCATAAATTCTGATGAATCCGTATTGACCTCTTGTGCCTATGGTATTGAAATATTTGAAGTTATAATTGAAGAGTTGGCGAGAAAGTTTCTGACCCTTTACTGTTGCAAATTGAAGCTTTTGAAAAAAATTCAACAGATGATTTGGCCATATCATCTTATTGTTTTGATTTCAAAGCTAATTTTGATTCTTATTCTTTTAATTTTAACTTTAGTGCTAAAATTTTTCTTTTTGCAACTTTTTTTATTTGGGATAATTGCTCTGATGCATCCTCTAACCTTGACTCGGCACGTAATTTAAGGGCATTAAAATTATGAACTTGAACTTGGATTTCATTACTAAGTTTCGAGTTTGTTTCTTCAAGCTCAATATTTTTCTAAATTAAAAGAATAAAATTAAAATTAAAAAAAGATATTAGTAAAAATGAATTTTTGATTTAAAATATTAAATATTAATAAACAATTGTTGATCATTAATAATTAATATTGATATTGATTTATCTATTATTAATTCAAATTAAATATTTACCTTTTTTAATGATTCATTTTCATTTAATGCATTTTTTAATTTTTCTTTATCTGTGGGTGATAAAGGTTGACCTAATATCTCCTTCATTTCACTTTCATAAACAGATAGCAATCTTTTTGATTTTAAAGATTTTTTTTCCTTTTTTTCCAATTTTAATTGAATTACCGCATTTTCCTTTGATAAAATCGCCTTTTCTTCGGAAAACTAAATATTTTTAATAAATAAATATTAATAAATTAAAAAATATAGTTTATGTTAAATGAAACTTACTTTCATGAGAATTTGATTCTTTTGATTTTCTAAAAGACGATCAACATCTTCTTTAGTGAACATTTCTACATTTTTGTTTTGTTGATGTTGTGGAGGATAATACTTGATGATGATTGCAGTAACAAGGAAATTAAATAAAGAAAAAACAAAAATAAATAAAACAATATTTAAATAATCTAAATTATCTAAACTAAACATTTTTTATTATTGTATACAAATAAAAATAAATAAATAAATAAATAATAAAAAAAACTATAATGATTGACGAAAATTTATAAGCTTTAATTTTTTATTGAAAAAAAAAAAAATATTAAAAATATTATATAACAAAGGAAAATAATTTATGAAAAAATAAAAAAAAAAAAAAAAAAGAAAATATAACAAAATGAAAATTATTATTATTTGATAAAAAATAAAAAATATAAAAAAAAATTAAAAAAAATAAAAAAACAATACTATACTGTTTAATTTGAATTTTTTAATACTATTCATAGAGTTTTCTTTTATTTTACCTATATTATATATAAATTGAGTATTTTAATAAAATATTATTTAATTAATTTCTCTGATATACGAATTACATTTTCATTTTCTGTAAAAAGAATTTGTTTTAAAAAAAAAAATAAAAAAATAAAAAAATAAAAAAAAAAAATACCATTGTTAAATATTTGATTAAACTATATATTATTATTTAATATAAATGAGTGAATACATTAATATATCCGAAATTAATTTGTGAGCTTTTTTTAAAATATTAAATTTAAAAAAGAAGTTATATTATATTTTTACATTAATTGTATATTAATAATGGTATTTATTTCTTTTTTCCTTTAGTTTAAATGAACTGTTCGTGGATCTTTTTAAAAAGAATAAACGAATTGCATATCTATGCTTTCTATAGACTAAAACACTTGCCAAAACTAAAATTGAAAGTGATACGACTGGAACCACTACAGCAACAGGTATAACCCAATTATTCTTTGAAACACCTTCACAATTTGGATTAAAGTTGGATGATACTAGAACAGAAAAATCTGGGTCAATAAAACAAAATTGGTTACAATGGGGCAAGTTAAGTCCTACTGTTACAGTTGAAGAGTTGGTTAAATCTTTAATAATTTCACTTGTCATAAATGTTGATCTACCATCCGAAATTACTTTATTAATAAATCTACCGCTAAACTGCTTCGAGTTCTATTTGTTTTAAAATTGGATTCGTTAATAAAAACCTAAATGATTTAAATAATTAAACCAAAATAATAATACATACCTTTGTAATACTAATGTAGTTTAATGCTTGATTTGGGTCAACATTCGAGGTATCTGATTTTGAGGGATTTTGATTACATTTATTTGAAAGTGTGGTATTTGAGTTTTCTCCAGAAGCTGATAAAAATCTTAATTGTAATGTATTTAGAGAACTTTGGTATTCATAGTTTGAAATATTAACTGAAACCTTTATTCCGCCTTCTTCAAGTGATAACTTCATACCTGCAAATTCATATACTTTATTTTGTTTTACTTCTTCAACTATATATGTTATAATACCATTATTGTTGTCGAGTTTTTGTGAGAATTGATATATAGCTTTTTCTTCATCTATTGAACTATCCCAGTGTTTTTTAAAATAATTGGTTGAAACTATATTACTATTTATATCAAACTCGATTAATGATATAATTGAAACTTCGTAATTTGTGTCTTGGTTGCTAATGGAAGCTGAACCTGTTTCTAGATTAATTTTTGTAATTGAAGCTGGATAATCTTTTTCAGTTGAAACTTTTTCCAAGGAACAATCAAACCCATCATTTTTAATAGAGCAAGAGCATTGACCTGTTGTAGTATCACATTGACCATTTTCTGGACTAGTGCAGTTGTTTGGGCAACTTTGGATTGGATTAAAATATTGAAATTTACCAAATGAACTAACATAATTCTGTGTAATAATTACATCTTTAGTACCCATACCACCCATTAGTGTACACTTTATAGTAGTTTCAGTTGCAACTAGATCTTCACAAAACATATCGCCTATTTGAACGGTTAATTTTTCATGAACTGTTCCAAACCATCCATAAATAGTAACTTCACCACCCAAAATTGAACATGGTTCTATTGAGCTTATAAAATGAGTTTTTTTAGCTGAAATTGAGCAATCGATACCGACAAAATCTGAAATACATTGGCATTTTTCTGGTGCAACACAGGAACCTTGGTTAGAGCAATTTGTGGAACATATTGGAAGATCACATGACTCACCACTATAACCATTATTACAATCACAGGTACCTTTTGTGTTATCACATTTGCCATTAACGCCACATACTGGGGAACATTCTATATGGGCAATTGAACAATCATCTCCAATCCATCCATCTAAACATTTGCATTTTCCTGGTGAAATACATGATCCATGATTTGAGCATCCAGTAGAGCATATTGGAGTTTCACAAGATTCGCCACCAAAACCATTATTACAACTACAAATACCTTTTGATCTATCACAAACACCATGGTTGCTGCATGTTGGATCTTTACAATCTATATTAACAACTGAACAATCATCTCCGCCCCATCCATCTAAACATTGGCATTTTTCTGGTGAAATACATGATCCATGGTTTGAACAACTGGATGAACAAATTGGAGTTTCACATGAATCACCACTATAACCATCATTACAATTACATTTTCCTTTAGATTTATCACATATTCCATTGTTATTGCATGTTGGATCTTTACAATAAATTGAATCATCAACCGAGCAATCGTACCCAGATTTATTAGGTTCACATGTACAAACACCTTGTTTTATTTTAAAAAAAGATATAAAATGAATCAGTTATCAATATTTTTCGAAAAAAAACAAATCTCTACCTACCAGTTATATTATTACATTTATTTAAACCACCACTACAAATTTGACCATTATTCTTTGGACATTCAACATAGACGACACTACAATCATCTCCTTGATGAGAATTATCACATTTACAAAAACCTATTAAAAAATGAATAAATAAAAAATAATTTAATATAATATTATCATTTAAAATACCATTTAAATAAAATTTACATACCATCTTCACAAAAGCCAAAACCTGCACATATATGGCCATTATAAAGTGGACAATTCTTTATTACTATTTCTGAGCAATCTGAACCTTGGAAACCTTCATTACAATCACATTCACCTTTTAAAGTGTTACATGTTCCATGTGATGAGCAAGTTTTATCTGGGCATTCTATGTATAATACAGAGCAATCTTTTTCTGAAGTATAATTTATATCGCATACACACTCGCCAGTATTGTGATTACATATACCATGGCCACTACAACCATTTCCTGGACACTCCATATACAATACTGAACAATCTTTTTCTGAAGTATAGTTTAGGTCGCATCTACATACGCCAGTACTGTGATCACAAGTGCCATGACCACTGCAACCATTACCTGGACAATCCATACTAAATACAGAACAGTCTTTTGTTGAAGTATAATTTTCATCACATGTACATTCGCCATTGTTGTGATCACAGGTACCATGACCACTGCAACCATTACCTGGACAATCCATACTAAATACTGAGCAGTCATTTTCTGAGGTATAGTTTAGGTCGCAGGTACATAATCCAGTATTGTGATCACAAGTACCATGGCCACTGCAACCATTGCCAGGACACTCCATACTAAATATTGAACAGTCATTTTCTGAGGTATAGTTTTTTTCACAGGTACAAGATCCAGTACTTTCATCACAAGAGCCATGATCACTACAATTATTTGGACAGGTATATGGCATACAGTTACTTTGTTTCCCTGGGCAGTCACATGTAGGCTGTTGAGACAATGTATCACAAATGTAACCATTACACCCTTCTCCATTGTTACAATAATATACATTAGTTGTTAATAGGGTTAATGAATCATAGTTGATATAAAACTGAGTTTTTAATTCGTAAATTGGATCTGAAATTGTAATATAAGAGAGCATTCCAAAAGTAAGAGCTCTAATATTTAGCATTTGACACTCTATAAAACCAAATGTTGAAATTGAAACTTCACAGCTATTACCTCCTATTGTTACAATTGCTTTACTTTTATCATTTGGGAAATCACTGCCATAAATTGAAGTAATTCCATCTGGGGTTGTATTGATAAAATCGACTTTTGGTTGCTTTGGGGGTGAATTAAATTTAAAATTCTTGTTTATTAAAGTAAATGAAATTAAAAACTCGGTTTGAATACCTAAATATTTGCTAAAGTCTGCAACAAAACGAGTTGATGGAATTTCCATTTCAAAAGTTAAAGGTGGTGTTGCTTTAATAGTATTTGGATCAAAACCTAAATTTGAACCTTCTAAATATACCTTGTCCCCATCTATTCTTAAACTTGCTTGAATGTATGCGCAATCATTATTCATTTCAAAATAATTATCGAATTGATTACCAGAAAATCTCGACTCAAAATGATTTTTCATATAGCATGTAAAACATTTTGGAATTGGGCTATAAATTTTAAAATATAAATATTCGTTCTTTTTTTATATAAAATATAAAATATAAAATATAAAATATAAAATATAAAATATAAAATATAAAATATAAAATAAAAACCACTTACCCAGTTAATAAATTATTTGAAACGTCTAAATTTGCAATTTTACAATAGGACTCATCTAATACCCCTGATATTTGGTTATTTGAAATATTTAGCTCACTATTTGGAAATGAGTTTAAATTGTTTATTGGTAATATAGCTCTAATATTATTATTACTAAGATCGATAAATGGAACATTTCTTAAAAGTCCAAGAGCAATATCCAACCCTGAAAAAACCGAACCTTTTAATATAAATTGTTGAAGATTTGAAGGTATTGAAGAAAATTGAAACTCGTTGTGTGAAAATGTGGGGTTTGTTTCGATTGATATTGCTTTTAAATTTGGGTAATTAATTGCTAAATTTATTTTATTTAAACCATTATTTGTTGACATTCCTAATTTTAATTTAAGATCTCTTACCAAAGATGGCCTTAATCGTTGAATAATATTCGAGTTTACGACTGTATCGAAATAAATTGTTGAGATATCGCTATTAAAAAAAGATAAATAGAATTAGTGAAGATCTAAAAAATAATAATAAAATTATATCTGAATATACACACATTGAATCTACATTAATATATGATTCATAGGTATCAAATAAAAAATCCTTTTGTAAAATAACCTTCATTAAAAGTACATTTGTAAATCCTACAATAGATGGTAAATTTTTTGAAAACATTTCACTGTTTATAAATGAAAAAATTAATATATAAAAATAATTTAAATTTTTTTATTTTTAAAATACATACATTGATCTTGGTGTTGATGTGAAAATTGTAGGATCTGTATAAGTAATTCTTTGTACACTTTTTTCATTTGTAGCAATATCAATATATTCATCGATAAGAGTTCTAAGAACAGAAAAAAAAAAATTAGAAACTATTTAAATAATATATTATAATTATTTTTATGTTCATTCTAACTTACAAATATAAAATATCTTTAAAATAATCTAATGAAAATGTTGTGTCATAGTATTGAGTGGTAGTAATTACTAACTCTTTAATATTTTGATTTACATAACCACTAATTGTAAGCTGATTTGGATGAAATAGGGTAACTGAAGTATTAGTGTCTTTGTAATCATTAGTAACTAAAAATGAGTTTGAAACTGTAAAATATTGAAAATTACTGGTAAAAATTTATTAAAAATATTAAAATTAAGTTAAAAAAAAATAAAAAATTAGTATTGATTTGATCGTATTAAAGTAAAATAATCTTAATATTTAGAAACAAACATTTTATTTAATTTCGAAAAACATTGTAATAATGAACTGTCGACTGTGGAAGTTGAGATCTGATTTAAATTTAATTCTATAACACTGTTATCTTGACAAACAATTCCATTAACATTGCATATTTCGCTTTCGGGGAAAATAAAGGGTATTAAACTGCTTTGGCCAATATAATTAAGAAAAGTTTGTAAACATCCATATTCTGAAGCTGATAATTGTGATTGGCATATTGTTAAAAATAAAATAAAATAAAATAAAACAATAATAGATTTATTATTTATCATTATTATTATTATAAAATTTTTTTTTTTTTTTTTTTGTTTTTTTTTTGTTTTTTTTTTTTGTTTTTTTTTTTTTTATCTTTATTTATTAAACAATGAAAAAATAAATAAAAGGGTTGTTTATTATTTGCTTTTTTTTTGAACTAAAAAAAAATTTTAAAAAAAAATATAAAAATATTTAAAACAAACGAATTTTTTTATAAAAAAAAAAAAAAAAATCTGATTTGACCACAAAAAACACATTTATAATTTCTTATTTGTTTAGTTTTTTATTCCAATTATTTTTATTTAATTTAATTAAATATATTTATTTTTATTTATTTTTATTTTTTATTTTTAGCTTCATTATCGTTTTTTTTAATTATTATATTAACGAAAATATATAACTTTAATAAAGGGCACACAATTTATTATCTTATTCCAATAAAAACAAAAATATATATTTTTTTAAAACAACCCCAAAAAAATAAAAAATTTTTTTTTTAAAATTTAAAAAAAAAAAAAAAAAATAGATTTTTTTAAAATTTTTTTGCATTCTTGAAAAGACACATAAAATTAATTACAGTTATAACAGGAATAATAACAATAACAATAAAATAATAAAAAGAAATGTATTATAATAAAAACTTAATATTCAATAACTATACAATGTTACTCACACCAATCGTATTATACTTTGGTTATGATTACATTAATAAAAGATTACATCAATCAAAAAACAACTTTTACATAAACTCAATTAAAAAACATTTAAACAATAATAACCAAGATAATAGTAACGAAATCAATATAATAATTACATTCAATGAAAAGTATAACAACAGTCAATTAATCAAAGATTTAGCAAGATTAGTTTATAATCATTATGACTCTAAAAATTTTAATAACAAAGCTATCAATGTATTTACAATTGAGTATTCAGAAATTGAGCATTACAATGAAAGTAAAGAAAAATTCAAATTTGATGCAATCATTTTATTAGACTCTGTTGATCAAAATAATAACAACAATAATAATAGTAATAATAATAGTAATAATAACTCTGATATATCATTTTCAAACATTAATAAGTTTAATAAAATTTCAAAACTTTTGAAACCATCCTCAACATTTTTAACTTTTTATAACCAACCATTAAATATTAAAGAAATTAACAATAACAATAATATTGTACATTGGAATTCAAATGTAAGTTTTAATTATTTTTAAAATTATTTTAAAAGTTTTCAGTTTTATTAATACCATTATTTTTTTAATTAATATAGATTATCGAAAATAAAACTTTTTATGAACTATGTGGATTTAATGTCGAATCCATTATCGAAAAAGAAGGCAAAGATGCTTTAGAAACCTCTGACTTTTTAGTTGTTTCAAAATCTCCAAGTTGGTTTATAAACAGTAAGGATGATTTGTCACTCTAAGGCGAATCAAATAATTTAAATAAAATAATAATTTTTCATTGGTGCAAAACTATTTTTTTTTTTTTATTTTTATTTTTTTTTTTTTTTTTTATTTTTTCTTTATTTATAGTCATTAACATTTTAAATAAGCACTACAAAAAATAATTTTAATTTAAAAAAAAGATATATTAAATTAAATTATTATTGGCTATTAATAAAAATCGAGATTGTTGAATCTAGATTATTACATAAAAAAAAAAAATTAATTTTTTAAAAATTTTTTTTATTTTTTTTTTATTTTTTATATTAATTTTTTTTTTTTTTTTCTCATGATATTTTTATTTATTATTAATGCGTTATTTTTATTTTTTCATTGTTTTTTATTTTTAAACATTTCATTTGTATTTTTGTATTTTGTATTCTATTAAATAATACCAATTTGTATTTTTACTTTTTTTGTGTGTGTTAAAAACAGATCATTAAAAAAAAAAAAAAAAAAAATTTAATTTTTTTTAAATATTATTTTATTTACAACTAGAGATATATCACATAAAGTTAAAAATAAATTTACCTTGTATATTTAAAATTATATTATTACCAATCTAAAAAAAAAAAAGAGAGAGAATTTAATTTTTATATAGTTGTATTAGTAAAAAAAAAAATGTCAGAATTAACAGCATCACCATCCTCCTCATCAACTACAGATAATAATACCACCACTACTAATAATAATAATACTAATACTAATAATAGTAATAGTAGTAGCTTATTAAAATCTAATCAAGTTTTAATTCGTATTTATTTTATTGATGATACACATAAAACCTTATCAATTGACCCAAATAACACAACAGGTGATCAATTATGGGAAATGGTATCTGAAAAAATAGGTATTAATAATAAAGATTCAGAATGTTTTTTTATTTGGGCACAAAATGATGAAATTGGTAATTATAAATTAATAATTAATTAAATCTATATGTTTTATTGTTTTTATAATATTAATTTTTAATAATCTTTTTTTTTTTTTTTTTTAGAATGGTTATTATTTAATCATCAAAATATATCGGAAATTATTAAAAACTGGGGAGTTTTAGAAAAAAGGTATTGCAATAAAGATGAACCAACATCACCAATTTTAAGTGGATTTTCATCGATTAGAGGTAAAACACCATCATCACCAAATATCAGCAGCAGTGGTTTAAATAATAGTGGTGGCATACCACCTCCATCATCACCATCATCACCAGGTTACAGTACAGGCACAATTAAAGGGTTTTTAACATTGGGTAAAAAAAATAAAATCAGTGGTGCATCATCAAATAATTCATCATCAGCCATTTCAACTACTATAGCAAGTGAACATGCAAGCAAATTAAGATCATCATTCCCAACATTAGGAGAGGAGGGTCATTTTAGATTGGTATATAGACCCACTAGTGTATTACCATTGGAAGCAGAGAGATCAATTAATAAACCAGAAGCCGTTCATTTATTTTATATTCAAGCAATTCATAATGTAATTCACAGTAATTATCCATGCGAAGAAGATGTAGCATTAAAATTAGCATCTATCCAATTACAAGTTTTGGTTGGTGATCAAAAACTAGAGCATCAAGACCACCTTAGAGAGTCTATTAGCCGTTATATTCCATCCCATATGCTATCAAAAAGAAAACCAGAGGAATGGGAACAATTAATTATTCCACAACATGCATTATTAAGAGGTTCTGAAAGTTTGCAATTGAAAAAATCTTATTTGGAAACCTGCCAAAGATGGCTTTATTATGGCTCCACTTTCTTTAAAGCAAAGTATATCCCATCCAACACCTCCTTCTTTACCCAAGAATTTGAAGGTAAAGTTTCAATTGGTATCAATGGTAATGGTTTTCATATTATCGATCCAAAAGTTATGAAAATGGTATCATACAGTTACAGAGATATCGTTGCATGGGACAGCTCCTCCAATTCATTTACAATTAAATTCCACAACCCCAATTCCTCCAAGAGTGACTCAACTAAAAACTATATATTTAAAACTCCACAAGGTGAACTAATTAACGATTTATTATCAGATTGGTCTGTTGAATGGGAAACCGAATTAAAAAAACAAACAAAAAAGAAATAAAATGATATAATAAAAAAAATTTTGTTTAAATATATGTAAAAGTTATTTATTTATTTAGTTTTCATCGTCTGAATCTTTTAATAAGAAATCTTTAATTTTATCTTCGAGTTGTGTGGTTGTTAATAGTTGTTTTGAATTCACTTTAATATATGGTGCAATATTTGATTTATCTATAATTTTGAAATCTCTATAAAGAATTTTACAACTATAACAAAGAGTTTCTTTATTAAATTGTTGTGGTTCTTGAGCAGTTGAGCAACATCCTGTATTGTTATTATCTGTGTTGGTATTAGTTGAGCAACATCCTGTATTATTATTATTATTATTATTACTATTACAACAACTATCATTACTATTATTACTATTACTATTATTATTTACTGATTCTAAAGATTTAATTTCATCTTTTGTTAATGGACTAGTGCATATTGAACAATTATAATTTGAATCTATTGATGGTGAGATTAATTTATCAACTGATCTAAGTAATGTGTGAACTGTTTGATTTGAAACATCTTGAAGTGTATGTAAAAAGTCTTCGCAAAGTGTATTAATTGAATGTTTTGGTTTAAGATTTTTAATTGAAAACATTGGAGGAATTTCTTGATTTTTTGAATGTCTATAATAAATAAAAATTTCTTTTAATAAGAAATCTCTCATTGGTTGATAAAATTTAATATTATCTATAGTTATAAAATGATAAGAAAAAAGTGTTAACAACATTATTGTATCTATTAAAACTATTATTATTTTGGCATGCACTTACTTGATGGTTGTTCAATAATTACAGAGGTTTCATTTGGTACAGAAAAACCTCTACCTTTTGAAGTTGAGGCTACTAATTGTACAGCTAATCTATTTGAACTTGTACCAAGAATAATTTTTTTAAAATCTTTTTTGTGAGCAGTTTCTATTAAGAGTTGGTTACGGTAATAAGCCAATAAATCTTCTTTTGAAGTTTCAGATCCCAAAGATTGGAAAGATTCTTTAATTTCATTAGTTCTTTGATCAAGGGTTTTTTCTTGACCTAAAATATCTTGAATTGGTACAACTGTGAGTGGAAAACCAAATTTGCCGCATAAATCTTTCATGTATTGAATGGAATCATCGTGATAAAGGTATGGTGTTAATGAGGACTCGTCAATGTGAACACATTGAATATCTAAAAACATTTTAGCTTTACCAGTGCCATCTGTGCATTGCTTTAATAAATCCAATAATACTGCTGAACATGTGCCACCTGATAATGCTACTAACAATTTTTCGGCTTCTCTTTTATTTTCTCTAACTTTAACAATATTCAATTTAAACTTTTTTAAAATTAAATCTTTATAGCATTCCCAACATAATTGTTCAGATCTAAAATAAATTATTGGTTTGCCGATTGTTGGTTCTTTTTTTGAGGTTTCATCATTCTCTTGTTGTTCTTGCTCTAGTTCTTGTTGTTTCTTTTTTTCTTTTTTATCTTTTTTTTTATCTTTAATATTGTTGGTTATATTGTAAAGACATTTGATACATTTGGTGCTATCGCTTGTTTGAATTTGAATTTTTCTTGTTGATACTGGTACTGTATTATTGATATCATTATCATTTACACCACATGATGGTAAATCTTCACTAGCTGATGTTGACATTTTAGTACTATTATATAAATAACTAAATATTTTTCTTTTTGTTAAATAAAATATAAATAAAATTAATTTCTTCTTTATTTAACAATTTAAAAAATAAAATAAAAAGAAATGAAAAAAATAAAAAAAAAATAATTTATTTTCGGTTTTTTTTTTTTTTATTTTTTTTTTTTTTTAAATAAATTTTTTTTTTCTTATTTTGAACATATCTTACCCAAATTTCTTAATTTGAAGAAAAAAATTATGAAAATAAAAATAGAAAAATTAAAATTTTAATTTGGATCAAACACTATATGAAATAAACTTATATTTTTTATTTTTTTATTTTTTTAAAAATTCTTTTGATAAATTAAAATAATTAATTGTTATTGATTATTATTAAGTAATGATCCTTGTTCATTACAAAAGTTTTTTTTAAATGAATTCATTGAAATTATTATTTTTATAAAATATAAATGAATTGACGTTATTATTATTAAAATATAAAAATGATTTATAAATGAATTAAAGTTATTATTATTAAAATATAAACGAATTGAAATTATTATTTTTATAATGAAAATAAAATTAATTGGGGGTTGTAGGGCAATGATATTTATAAAGTATCCATTTTCTAAAAAAGTATTTTCTAAAAGAGAAATGTAAAAATTTTATCTATAAAAAATAACAAAAAAAAATATTTTTGATAAAACTAAAAAAAAAAAAAAAAAAAAAAAAAAAAAAAAAAAAAAACAAAAAAATATAAATGATTAAAGAGTTAGTTAAAAATATAAATGTACACTAGTGTATTTGTTTATTTTTTATTTATAAAGAAAGATTAATCCATTTTATTATCTCTTATTTCCATATCTAAATAATTACTTTGATTGTTCCTTTTGATTATGTATTGAGGTTTATTGAAAAGTTCTACTTCTTCATATGTTCTAATTTATATATATTTTTAACAATGGTTTTTAAATCACTAAATAGTTCTATTTTCTATTCTTTTTGGTTTATTATTGTTTTATAAAAATATATTGTTTACTCTAAGATTCTTTTTTATTTATTTTTTATTTAATTTTTGATTAATTTATTTTTTATAATTAATTAAAAAATATAAATTGAATAATTAAATTGAACAATGATAGTTTCTTAAGGAATGAATATTAAAATAAAAAATATAGTTATTATACTTTCCTTAAAGTGGACTTTTAGATTAAATTTAATTATAAAATCTAAATGGATATATTTGTTAAAAGTTATTATTATAATTTTTAATAATGATGTTCGCAATTCCTTTGTAGAAATTTGTGTGTGTGTGGTAAAATTCAATTTTTTTTTAATTAAATTTCATTTTTTTAAATTAAATTATTTTTTTTTTTTTTTTTTATTAAAATTTTTTTTTTTTTTGTGGTGTGTGGGGGAAAATTTTTTTTTTTCATTTTCATTTTCATTTTCGTTTTATCAATATACATTTATTTTATTTTTTCTAATAGCCCAAGCGAACAAACAAACAGGTAATTATATATATATATAATATGTTATAAAAATAAATACTAATTATTTTTTTTTTTTATTCCCTAGCATTCATTCGTTTTGGTCCTCAGCATTATCATCATCATGAGCATCCTCACCGGCATTCGTCTTGGTCAGGGTTATCATCCTCAGCATTCATCTTGGTCCTCATCATTATTAGCATTCATCTTGGTCCTCATTATCATCATAATGAGCATCCTCACCGGCATTCGTCTTGGTCTTAAGCATTATCACCATCAGCATTCATTTTGGTCCTCATTCATCTTGGTCCTCATCATCATCAGCATCCTCACCGGCATTCATCTTGGACCTCATCATCATCCTCATCAGCATCCTCACCGGCATTCTTTTTGGTCCTCAGCATTATCATCATTAGCAGCATTCATCAGCAGCATTCATCGTCAGCATTCATCTTGGTCCTCATCATCATTAGCATTCATGTTGGTCCTCATCATCATCATCATGAGCATCCTCACCGGCATTCATCTTGGTCCTCATCATCATCATCATCAGCATCCTCACCGGCATTCGTCTTGGTCCTCAGCATTATCATCATCTGCATCCTCACCGGCATTCGTCTTGGTCCTAAGCATTATCACCATCAGCATTCATTTTGGTCCTCATTCATCTTGGTCCTCATCCTCATCAGAATCCTCACCGGCATTCATCTTGGTCCTCATCCTCATCAGCATCCTCACCGGCATTCGTTTTGGTCCTCAGTATTATCATCATTAGCAGCATTCATCAGCAGCAATCAGCAGCATTCATCGTCAGCATTCATCTTGGTCCTCATCTTCATTAGTATTCATTTTGGTCCTCATCATCATCATCATCAGCATCCTCACCGGCATTCGTCTTGGTCCTCAGCATTATCATCATCAGCATCCTCACCGGCATTCATCTTGGTACTAAGCATTATCACCATCAACATTCACCTTGGTCATCATCATCAGCATCCTCACCGGCATTCGTCTTGGTCCTAAGCATTATCACCATCAACATTCATCTTGGTCATCAGCATCATCAGCATCCTCACCGGCATTCATCTTGGTCCTCAGCATTATCATCAGCATTCATTTTGGTCCTCATCATCACCAGCTTCATCATCAGCATCAGCATTCATCTTGGTCCTCATCATCAGCATCAGCATTCATCAGCAGCAGCATCATCAACCTTAAAGCTTTAGAAAAGAAATTTTAGTAAATCAATAATAATTAATAATTTTATAAAAAAAAAAAAAAAAAAAAAAAAAAAGAATAATAATAATAATAGGGTATAATAGTTCAATCTATTTGATGGAAGAAATACATTTTCCCTGGCCAGGCAAATATATTGGAACATCAAATGATTTTACTATTTTCAATATCCTAATAATTAAATTTTCAAATAAAATATAATAAAAATTTTATTATAAATAAAATATAATAAAATTTTTTTTTATAAATAATATGTTTATTTTTTACCGTTTTCCTTTTTATTAAGAATAGCTCTTCATGATATAATTTAGTATTATTTTTTTATTTATTGAAGAAAAAAATGATTATTTTTGTTTGTCTACTCTTTTAAACTTTGCAAAGAAAATCATACAAAATCATGATTTAACGATTCTTTGAGAAAATGGAAAAATGTATTATAAATGAAATCAAAAAACAGAAACAGAATAAAATAAAATAAATATTATATAAAATAATATAAAAAAGTTTTTTTTGATCAAATAATTTTTTTTTTGATAATTTATTATGATACAAATTTTTTTTGGTACATTTATTTTATTTTATTTTATTTTAACATATTATACATTTTCCTTTATTGGTTTCATCGTTTTTGAAACCATTTCCTTCATTATTATCTTCACCACTTTTATCACTTTTAATATTTTGATCATCTTGAATATTAATTGAGTTTGACAGTAAAAATTGTTTTGAGTTTTCTGATAAAGATTTAAATGTTTCAGAACTTTGAACTTTGTCTAAATTTTGAGACATAAAGTAAATGCATCTATCAATTAAGAAAGAGTTGTTACCACTTGCAGATACTTGATTGTCGTTTAACTGTAATGCCAATTCAAAGATTAATGAAACATTCTCGTGATCTAATGAGTTTGTCAAATATTCTTCTATTAAATCTTTCATTCTATACTGTGATTCTTGATGGCTTAATTGGAATAGTTCGATTGCATTTTCATTATTTATATTTAACTATTAAAATATTATTTTAAAAAAAAAATTAATAAAATATTAAAATTTTAGATATTTTAAAAATACATACAATATCAGTATATAAATATTTTAAATAAACTTCATAAGTTTCAGCGGTAAAGTTATTGATTGTAATAATATTGTCAATTGATTCTTTGAAATATGAAGATTCTAATAATGTTTTGAGTTTTTCTGATCTATTTACTAATATACATTTGTGGGCATTGAATATAACTGGTTTTAAAGTTTTGTTTTCTGATGGATCAAAGTATTCGACTTTAATTTTAATATCTGAAAATAATTCTTGGTTTACCATTGTGAATAAGTGTTGTGATAAATCTGTATCTATAGTGGCTATTTCTTTAAAGTTTTCTAAATATGGATCATTTTCATAAAGATCTTCGATATCGCTTTTGACTGTAAAGCTTTTTGCTTGTTGAATGGGGATTACCGAGGAACGAGTGTTGCTATCGACATGGACATTGTTTTCATTTAGAAAATCTAATAAGGGTTTTGATCTTTGCAAAAATATTTTATGGAACTTAATTTCTTGGACTGTTGTGTTATCATCTCTTTTTATTTGGACTATTAGATCTGAAAATGAGGATTTTTCAAAAATTCTTTTAATATCTGCATAATAGTTAGTTGGTCTGATTTCAATGTTTAAAAGGAAACGTCTGATAGCCATCGATGATCTTCCACCAGCTGCAATTTGTAAAATAGGTCTTTCTTTACTTTTTAATTTTGAATTCTCTGAAACCGGTGCTCTTATACGGTAGGGTGTTGATATAATTTTTTGATGACCCATTGATTCTATTTCTTCACCAACTTGATAGTAATCATTTAGACCCCAGCAGTAGATATGATTTGATCTTGATAGTGCCATTGAATGATATGCACCAGCAGCAATTTGAGTAATCGATTCGTTTGATAGAGATTCACGTACTTTAATTGGTGTACTGGTGTCAAAATCGACTAATGTACTCATTGATGTAGCAAAACCGATTTGACCATGTTTGGATTCACCCCATGCAAATACCTCACCATTAGTAGTTAGTGCTAAACTATGGTCATTACCACATGATACCTGAGTAAAAGTAAAGGTTGGTTTTTTCTTTTTGTTGGTTCCAGATTGATTTTTATCTTCGTTTGATAAGGTTGAAGCATCGTTATAAATTATTAAAAGTTTTGGTGCGGTAATTGATTTTGTTTCTTTTGGTGAGAAGCCACATTGACCAACACTATTTAAACCCCAGGTGTAAATATTTCCTTGTTTTACACAAACACTAAAATTTGAGCCACAAGAAATCGATTTTATATTGGTGTAACGTTGTTCTAATTGTTTTTTGGGTAAATTTAGGGATTCAATTAAACGTGGTCTATACTCCATTTCTTCGTCTTCTTTCGAGACATAACCTAGTTGAAAATGTTTGTTATCACCCATAGAGTAAACACATCCATCGACCAAAGAGAAAACAGTGTGGTTTAAACCACATGCAACCAGGTCTACATTACTGGCGGTGATTAGTTTGTTTTCTTTAATTGATTTACTTGATTCCTCATATTCATAATGTTGGTAATTAACTTTTTTTGGAATTACCAATTGATCTAAAAGACCGTGGCCCAGCTGACCTCTATCATTTCTACCAAATGTAAATAGTTCAAAGTTTTCAGTAATGAATGCACTGTGAGCACCACCACAACTGATTTTAATTACTTTTGTATGGTTTCCTGTTATTGGTCTATTTAAGAATCTTGGTTGATAATAGCTACTTGAATATCGATACTTATTCGCCTCGGTTAGTTCGTCATTGTTGAATACAACTGGTTTAAAATTGAATATTGTTGATTCGTTGCCCATACCAGTTCTTCCATTTGCACCTTTGCCAGTAGAATAAAGTTGACCTTTGCTATCAATTAATAAACTATGTGCCAAACCAATCGCAACCGATTTACTATATAAATCATCTTGATTATTTAAAAATGTTGGTTTTTTAATACATGCATTTACTTGGGTACTTTGAGATCCATATGCTGTATAAGGTTTAAAATTACTAAATGAATGAATACCTAATTGCCCTTGTTCATTCCACCCCCAACCAAAATGTTGATCATTCTCTTCTATTTTGTTGTTTTTATTGTTATTGTTGATTCTTCTTGACATTTAATTATTATAAATAAATAATGAATAAAATAAATATTTTAATATTAAAATATTTTTTTTAATTTAATTTAAAAATTTAATTTAAAAAAAATATGAAAAAAAAAAAAAAAAAAAAAAATAATTTCAATAATTTTTATTTGATGTTATTTATTTATTAATTTGGTAGTTTTGTGTTGATATTAAAATAATAAAAACACAGAAATAACAGAGAAATGGTTTTTATTTAGGTGATAAAATGTGGGATTTTATTTTGTTTCAAAAATCTTTGAAAAAATTTAAAGTTTTTTAATTTTTTTTTTTTTTAAATTATTTTTCAATTATTTTCCATTTTTTTTATTTTTTTAAATTTATTTTTAGATTACATTTATTTTTTTTTAGTTTTTAATAATTAAACTATAATTTATATAAACATATAAAACTTTTATAAATAATAAATAAATAATTTTTAATATTTTTTTTCATTTTTTTTTAAATTTATAAATATCAATCAAAAAAAAAAAAAAAAAAAAAAAAATGGGTTCGGTTAAATTTTTTAAAGTATTATCATGGATTCTGGTAAGTAAACATTAAGAATATGGTAATAATGGTCCAATAATACAATAGTTACTAATTTTTATTTTATAAATAGTCAAATGTTTTATTAGTTTTTTGGTTAATTGTATTTTTAATGAAGATATCTGGTAAATTAACATCATGGACATGGTATGTATCATAATAGTATATAAATAAAATATATTAATATTCATACTAATTTTCATATTTTAAATTCATTTGATTTAGGGTCAAGATTTTTTCACCATTATATATATCGCTGTTTTTTATTCTATGTTTTATATTTTTTAAAACCAAAATTACTAAACATTTTGAATATTTTGTTTGGAGTGTATTATCAACATTAAGTTTCTCAGTATTTGTCATTATGACATCAGTTAAATTAGACGAACCAAAAAATGAAAATGTATCAATAATAAATTGTTTAATTCCATTGTGGGTATTTTTAGGATTAGCAATGTTATTAAGAGATGACAGTAGAAAGAAAAAAAATGAACAACCACGTTTCAGAAATAGAGGAATAAAAAAAGTATTTAAAATATTTTACCCAAATGCTATTGTTTACTTTACAATCTATACAATTTTAGAAGTTATCTCTCAAGAAGTCACACCATTATCATGGACAGTTAGATTCATACCATTCTTTATCTTTATCGCTACAACTATTTTAACACTCTTATCAATGATTCCAAAACCTGGTCCAGAATTCATTTTAATTGGTTTGGTAAATGTATTTTTACTTTTGTTATATCTTTATTTAATCGATAAAATTGGCCATATTGCAATTCCATTCATCCCTGTTTATATTTTAATTCCAGTAGGTTTCGTTTTTGGTCTCTTTATTTAATAAAATAAAATAAAGCAAATAAACACAACAAAATAAAATAAAGCAAAACAAAACAAAATAAAAATAAAAGTATATTTATTTATTTATTTATGTATTATTAAAAAAAAAAAAAAAAACAATTTTAAATTACTCTTTTTTTTTTTGTTTTATTTTTTTTATATAATGGCAAAACTTTACAATAGTAATTACTATTTATTGCACAGATTTTTATTGTTTTTTGATATTTCTTGTTTTAATTGATGCATTTTAAATATTTATATCTGAGAATTGATTTTTTCTAATATTAAAAATTTCTTTTACTTTTTCTGAAAATTCTTTTACTGAACAAGATTTCTTTAAAAATGGGTGTCTTAATAAATAATGGGCATCAGGTCTACGCTTATCATCTAAATTTAAACTAAGGTTTACAAAATCTATAAACTCGTTGGACCATTTGTTTGGATCTTTCATTTCTGGTACGCCTTCCATTGTCAATAAAAACAATGCTCTAACTGGTGGATACTTGGCATATGGTGGTTCACCTTCTGATAGTTCTCTTGCTAAAATACCTAAACTCCAAATATCGACTTTATGGTTATATTGGTTACCTTTAATCAATTCAGGTGCCATCCAATATGGAGTGCCTACAACTGAATTTCTTTGTAATTTTTTTCGAGTAAGATTTGCAACAAATCCAAAATCCTATTACAATTATAATTATATTCATTAGCAAACTATTTTTTTTTTTTTTTTTTAAATAATAAATTTACTTACACAAATTTTAACAGAACCATCTTTACCAATTAAAATATTATCAGATTTAATATCTCTATGAATTCTGTGACCTTTATGAATATAATCTATGCCTTGTAAAACCTGTTGGCAAATATAAGCAATTTGAGACTCTGTAAAGTATGTTGGAGTTGTTGAATGTGAACTTGATAAAGTGCTCATATGAGTTGATGCTGATATTGCTGAGGTAATTGAGGAGGTGGAGCCTAATGTAAGATTGTTTTGATTATTTAAATTGTTTTGAGTAATAGTGATATTTGTTGAAATTAAGTCAGTTAATGAACCATATGACATATATTCCATTATTAACCAAAGTTGATTTACGATTAAATGAGAATTTACATATTTAATTAAATTTTTATGTTTTGAATTTTTCATTGTTGAAATTTCGTTGATTATATTTTTTATATTATTGTTGTCTACTTTCATTTTCTTGATGGCTACTTTTTCACTGGTTTGAGAGTTCATACCGACATAAACTTGACCTGTGGAGCCACTACCAATTTTAACAATGTCCTTATATAGCTCCATTGGATTCTCTAATGAAACCAAGTCTTTTAATGTAAAGGATGGTTCTTCAATTGCTAGCAATGAATTGTCAATACCTCCTGGTGATGATGGACACATCATTAAATTTGAATTGGGTGGTGAAATATTATATTCATCATTAACATTTTCAAAATATCCATTTTCGATTGGTTGTTCAAATGTTGAATGCTGTTGTTGGAAATTTTTAATTAAATTATTTAAATCATTATTATTTGTTATATTGCTGTTGTTGTTGATGATATTATTATTATTTGGTAATCTAACTGAATTACTACCATTATTGTTTTTTTCATTATATACATGATGAAATTCTAAAACATCCAAAACATCTTCTGGGTGTTGTTGAATTTCGCAATCTTGGAAACCAGACTGAGTTAAAAGAGTACGCCATTGCTCGGGTATACCTTGCAAAGCTAAACCAACATGAATCTCATGTTTAACATTAAATGGTGCACCAACATTGGGAGAAGAGCAAAATGTTGTCTCTGAGGCTTCTTTTAAACATTTCTTGTGTGTTTTATATTTACAACCAACACACTCAAATGCTTCTCTCGCTACGATACCTCTGACACCCCAAATATATTCTTTACAATAGTTGCATTCGGTAATCATCCTAAAAGTTTTCAAAACGAATGAGTGTGCACCTTTACATTGATCAGATTTGAATGAAAGCTCTGCAATTGATGTAACTTGTTCGATTAGCTTTTCAAGCTCTGGTTTTCTTAAGAACGATTTCTTTGCTATTGAAATAGAGAATTGTTTTACAGTATCTTTTGATAAACCCCAGCTTTCTAAATTATATACATATGAAATCAATAGAGTGTTGACTAGTTCGCTATCTACCTCGAGGAAATCTGCTGTGGAGCCAAATTGTTCATGCTTCATTACTAATTCATCCCAATACTGTTCTTCCCAGAAATCTATATCTTTCCATGTTGGATGATCCTTGATAAACTCTTGTATAAATTCGCAATTGCCATTTACTTTTTTTCGATTTAATATTCTAGAGCAATCCATAATTAACTTTAAACTAAAATAATCTTTACTTGTAGCTTCATAGATCGATTGAAGTATAGTGTTGATTAAATAAAGTGTAACTTCAAATGAATTTTCATTCATTGGCAACTTTAGTTGATTAGCCTTGGTTTCTTCGTCTAATACTTTACAAATTTGTCGACGAGATGTTTCGTTTGAAAATATACTGTTCATCTTGTATATATCTGTCATTTCAACATGGTTGCTTGATGATAATAACGCGGATACTATTTTCTTACCAAACTCGACCAATTCTTTATCATATTCTGATTCTTGCTGCGGTATGTTTAATTGATTTGAAATTAAAAATGGAGATTCAATTTGTAAAGTATTGTTTTGATTTATTGATTTCTTTAGTTGAGATGGCTGAGATGGTTGAGATGGTTGAGATGGTTGAGGTGGTTGAGGTGGCTGGGATGGTTGAGATGGCTGGGATTGTAATTGTTTTTTTTGTTGTAGAGTTGATGAAACTTTTAATGGAGGTAATATACTAGTTGCTGATGAAAATTTAAATGTTAATCCATTACCACTAGTTTTCAAACTTGTACCATCATCTGAGTTAATACCATTAATATTATTATTACTATTACTGTTACTATTATTGCTATTATATACAAAACTATTTGATTTACTAAGATTCGAATTATTTGAATGAGGTATGGCTAATGAGGAATTTAATGGTGAAGTTGATTGTGATTGTGAAGTTTGTATTGAGGGGTTTGTAGTGTTATTTGGATTTTGATTTTTTTCCATAATATTTGAATGAGAAATTGATTTTCTTAATGGAAATGGTTGGGAAATAGTTCTAGATAATGGGCTTCTTGAAGATACCATGGTAGTTGTACCGCTATTGGCTAAATTGTTTGGTGTTGGATTGTTTGAAAGGGTATTTGCATATTTCATTCTTAAATTTAATAATTCATTTTCGATTAACAAAACTTCATTTTCCAACTTTGTGTTTTTTCTGATATGCCCAGCTAAATGTTCATTAGTTTTCGATATTTCTGTTTCTAATAATTGGTTTTGTTGCTGCAATGATTGTATCTGTTGAATTTGCCTTGTGAATGCTTGGATTGATACTGGAATGGCTCCATTTGGATCTACTGATGTTTCTAAGAATGATGATATGTCCATTGGAATCTCTACTAATCGTTTATTTAATTGCCTTTGTTTCTCCAAATCTTTTTCTAATGTTTCAATTGTATCTTTTTGGTCATTTATTATTTTATCTTGTTTTGAAATTCTATTCTTTAAATGGATAATCTCCTTTATAAACGATTTAAATGATATAGACGACGGTTCGTCTTGTGATAATATTATTGGTGTACCATCACTGCCTAATAATAAGGAGGAAGAAGATGTTGTTGATCTTGTTTCATTATCTGAATCGCTGCTATCGCTATCACTATCAATAATTAAATCTTTTTTCATTATTTTTGATTTTTTATTTAATATTGATTTATTATTATTACTATTACTATTAATATTAATATTATTACTATTATTATTATTCGCTATATTATCTTGTATCGATGGTGAATTGGAGTTGTTTGTTAAAATAATTGGTGAAGATGTTGAACTAGAGTTATTACTATTATCATTTATACTTATTGGTGTTGGTGGAGTTGAGACTGTACTAAGATTTGTACTACTTCCACTGCTACCTGGCGCTAAAAAACTTCCACTAAATTTATTATAATTTAAAAAAAATTAGTATTTTTTATCTTTGTTATAGAGAAACTAAATATTTTTTTTATACACTTACGATGATTTAATTTTAAAAGATATTTTACGTAGCTCTGCTAAATTTATCATAATCTTTTCTTTATGTTCCAAGTTGATTGTGAGTGTATATGTTATATTATTGTTGCTATTGTTACTAATTATTTTAGATGGACTTATTATCACTATTACTTCATTATTATTTTTATTATTTATTTTATTATTAATTTCACTTGGATCATTTTCCATAGTTAATAAATATGAGCTTTGAAAAAAATATTTTGAATGTAAACCAAATAACCAACATGCCCTTAAATAATTTCTAATATTTTCAATCTTTTGTAAATGTGTGGGTTGTAAATGTATTTTTTGGATAGTACCCTGTTTAATTGTATTGATTAATACGCATAGAATCGTTCCTGTGCTTAATGATTCCATTAAATCTTTTTCTAAAAAATCCTCTGATAAAGATGTATCACATTTCTCTTTTATCCATTTCTTGATTTCACTTTCGATATTATTCATTTGATTCAAATAGCTTGCAGAGTATTTAGTTTTCTTTATTTTATTGTTATTATTTAATATATTTAAATTACTTGTAGAGCTTGATTTTTGCTGTAATGATTGCTGATGTGTTGTCTGTGGTTTTATTAGATCAGGTTGAGACTGTTGTTTATTGTGTATTATCTGACTTTTAATATTTCCACTACTGTTTAATGGTCTTTGCTGTTGCTGCTGCTGCTGTAGTTGCTGCTGCTGCTGATGTTGTTGCTTGTTCATTTTATATTTTTATTGTGTTTATGAGTTTTATATATTATTTTATATTTTATATTTTTATTGTTTTAAATTAAAATAATTGTTCTATATTTTCTTAAAATTTATATTATATTAATATTTTAACATTATTAATATACATATGTATATACACACAAATTTTATTTATTTTTATTTTTTTTTTTATTTTTTTTTTTTATTTTTAAAATTTTATTTTATTTGTTATATTTGGGGATCTTTAAAATTTTATATGAAAAAACAATATGAATTACTATTTTGTAAACAAAAAAATATTTTTTAATTTATATTATATAATAAGAAACAACACACAAACAAAGAGTATTTCAAAGAATAATATAATCCAAATGAAATGAATAAATAAATAATAATATTAAAAAAAAAAAAAAAACTTATTTTTTAAATTTTTTTTTTAAATTATTTTTTTAAAAATTTTTTTTTTTTTTTTTTGATTTTTTTTAATTTTTAATTTTTTTAATTTTTATTTTTTTTTATTTAATTATTTCTTATTATAACTATTTATCTATAATATAACTATCTAAAAATAAAAACGATAATTTAATTTATATTATATTTTATACATTATTTGTTGTATATGTATGTATTTTAATAGTATTTTATTTATTTATTATTTCTATAAATGACCAAATTATTAATATATATTTATAATATTATAAAAAAAGGGTCGAAAAACGAAAAAAGAAAGATACTATAGAATAAATTCAAGTAAAAAAACCAAGTTTATAAAAAAAAAAAAAAAAAAAAATAGAATAGGTTATTTGGTTGTAAAAATATATATATAATTTCAAATTATATATATTATATGAAATTATATAATAAATTTAAATGTATGGTAGTTCAAATAATAATCATATTTTAGGACAACAATCATCACAGCCACCACCACCACATAATGGTTTACTCTTTAGTAACTTTCAGCAAGATCATTTAATAAATGGTGGTGGATCACCATTATCTGCATATGCTACCAACCATTTAATGGGTATGGGTGGAAATGGTGTAAGTGGTGGAGGTGGTTCATCGACATCGCCTTTATATCACAATAGTTATCCTCAACAGCAGCAACAGCCACAATCACAACAACAGCCACAATCACAACAACAACCACAACAACCAATTTATAATCCAAACAATGGCCTTTATGGGTACCCTTCTCAAGTTGGTTATGATATGGTAGGAGTAGATCAACAAGATGAATATTATGACGGCACATGGTTCGAAATGAGGGTGGTTCCTGAATATCCCGCCTCAAATATACCGAATCCTATTACTTGTTTAAAATTTGATCCATGGGAAGAGTTATTATGGATTGGTTATCAAAATGTAAATAACTAATAATACATATGGGGTATAAACATATGAATAGGATATTAACTCTTTATTTTTTTCTGAACACAGGGTAAAATTTCATCATTAATCAATCCAACATTAGATAGATTTTCAAGTTTTTTTGTAGATAAAACAGAGATTAAAGATTTATTAGTAGATTCAGAAGGTATTTTATCATTATCAAAGACACTACTCTCATATCACAGCCGTGGTGGTGCTCCAATTTATCAAGTTAAAAATGATAAAATGAAGGATTTGAATGCAATTTCATTCACAAATTATAATAATACAGAGATTGTTGTGGGTTCTGATCAAAATATACTTTTTGTAGTGGATTTCTATACAGGTAAAGTTGTTAAAGAATTAACAATGCCATCAGGTGTCAAGACTATTAACAAGAATCGTGGTCTTTGGTGTGGTCAAGTTAATGGTGAGATTTCTATGTTGGATCCAAGAACTTGGAAAATTGAACAATCATTATCAGCGCATAAAGGTGACATCAAATCTGTAGATATTAAATTGGATCTTTTAGTAAGTTGTGGTTGTTCACCAAGATTAGGTCAGCTCTATATTGATCCTATAGTCAGAGTTTACGATATTAAAACCCTAAGAAGTTTACCACCAATTCAATATAAACGTCCATCTATCGTTAAGTTCCACCCAGTTTTTTATTCAACCATTGCAGTCATTAGCGAATCTTCAAATCAAATTTATCTTACAGATATTCAAAGTGATCAATCCACAAGCCAATACTACCAGGTGGATTCCCTATTTGGTTATATGCAATCTTTCGATATATCTCAATCTGGTGAAATTATGGCATTGGGTGATAGTGGTGGTCTTGTGCATCAATGGGCCGAAAAAGAAGACATTCATGTTAATGTAGCTTCATACCCAACTGAATGTGTACCATTTACTCAACTTTCAAGACCTCAAAAAATGGATGAAACTTCACCATTAAGTGAAGTAGTTTTCGATCAGCAACAACCAAATGCTTTTATTAATGGATCAGATCCATTTTTACTTTCATTCTGGAAACCAACTCTTTCATTCCCTGTTGGTTTACCTCCAAGACCAATAAATCCCTCATTATTGGCTCATTTAAAACAGCACGATTTTGTTGGTTACATTTCAAATACTGGAATTTCTAGAAAACAAATTCGTGGAAAAGCTTATGAAGACGGTAAAACTAAAGCGTTAAATTTAACATTATCAACAATGTCACAGCTAAGACCACCAAAAGTATATAGATGGGGTGAAATGAAATTCAAGAAATTTGGTATTGAAGATTTTGACATGATGTAAGTAAATTTGTTTATTTATTTTTTCTTTTTTATTACTTTTTAAAAGAAATATTTAAATCTAATACTTATTATTTTACTTTTAGTCAATATAATAGAACGAAATTTTCAGGTTTAGAAAATATTTTACCAAATAGTTATTCAAATAGTTGTATACAAAATCTTTACTTTATTCCACAAATTAAAGAAACAATGTTAAATCATTTATGTACAAGATATTATTGTCTTAGTTGTGAATTAGGTTTTGTTTTCCAAATGATGGATAAATCAGCAGGCAATATTGTGGACACAAGCAATTTCATTAGAGTATTAAAACAAATTCCTCAAACCTCAGCTCTTGGTATATTTTTATCAAGTGACCATCCAGATAATGCACAGATACCACTACCACAACTAATTGCAAATTTTAATAGATTTATTTTAGAACAACTTCAAAAAGAAATGACACCACCAATACCAACTTATGAAAATAATAATAATACCAATACAAATAATAACAACAATAATAATCAAAATAATAACCAAAATAATCAAAATAATAATGAAAATAGTTTACATAATGATACAATTATTGATACACTATTTAGTTCAACTTTAATATCATGTAATAAATGTATAAATTGTGGTTACCAATATGAAAAAATATCAAAGCAATTTCAATATGATATTAATTATCCATCTACCCCTCAAGAACTTGGTCCCGATGGTTCAACTTTTAGTAATATATTAAAACAAAGTCTATGTAAACAAATTAAATCTCCAGCATGGTGTGATAAGTGTCAAACTTATTCATCGACATACCAAAAAAAGAATTTAAAAACTTTACCAAATATTTTATGTTTAAATGCTAATTGTCTAAAGAAAGAAAATGAAGATTATTGGAAATTTGAAACAACCAATATTATACCAGGTTCAAAAACATTTAAAGCTACAGGATCAACCGTACCAACTTCATCCTCAACATCAAATACTGCACCAACTTCATTAACATCCACTCCTTCAGCAACCTCAACTGCAGCTAATATTACAGCTCCATCATCTTCCTCAAATTCTACCACTACAACCCCAACAACATCATCAACCAATGTAACTATAGCCACCATAACATCATCAGCATTGAATGCTACTGTAATTAACCCAAATGATGAAATTACTTGGTTACCATTAAAAATTAGAATTAAAATCGATGAAAATGGTCAATTGTTAATCATAGAGTACCCAAATAACCCAGAGAAATCCAAACACACCATAAACCCAAAAGATTTAACCGAAGAAATAAATGAAGACGGTCAGCTCTATGAACTCACTTCATGTATTTCACATATTAAAGATCAAGTTAAAAGAATTCCAAAACAAGGTCATTTAATTACCCAAATCAAAGTATCGGATTATTATGATAAAGAATTTAAACCACCATACCCAACAACCCCAATATATTCATCAACAGCATCATCAATTATACATAGTATCAATGGTAAACCATCAACACCAACAACAACTTCATCATCCGTATCACCATCATCAACACCACCTAAATATTCATTAGCCTCCAATACAACACCAAATAATACACCAACTCATAATAATGCACTACCAACAACTCCAACTCCAACTCCAACAACAAATAACAATAATACAATCGATCTAACTTGGTTTAATTTCAACGATTTTAAAATTAACCCATGTACACCAATTGATGTTACACATTTTGACAGTAATTGGAAAACACCAGCTATTTTATATTATACAAAAGTTGTACCAAAAGAAAAGAGATTATCAATACCAGAACATCAACCAACTATTACAAAGGAAGTATATTTACAAAATAATATCATTACATGTAAACCACCAATTAGTTTTGTACCAGCTACACCTTCAACTATACCAAGAGAAAATGATTATATAGCAATCGACACTGAATTTGTTTCAATAGGTCCAGAAGAAACCGAGGTATCAAGTGATGGTAAAAGAGTTATTATCCAACCAGGTAACTTTTCATTGGCCAGAGTCAGTATTGTTCGTGAAAACGGTGAACCATTTATTGATGATTATATCCAATCCATAGAACCTGTTACAGATTATCTCACCCGTTTCTCTGGTATCAATCCTGGTGATTTAGACCCCAAAATATCAACAAAAAATGTAATCTCATTAAAGAGTTGCTACCTAAAACTCCGTTATTTGGTAGATCAAAAAGTGAAATTTGTAGGTCATGGTCTTAAAAAAGATTTCCGTATTATCAACATATATGTCCCACCCGAACAAATTGTCGACACTGTAGAATTATTCCAATTGAGAAATCAAAGAAAATTATCACTTCGTTTCCTTGCATATATCCTCCTAAAAATTGATATTCAAACTGAAACACATTGTTCTGTAGAAGATGCCAAAACTGCTATGGACCTTTACAAAGCTTATCTAATTTTGGTCAAAAACAAAGAATTTGACGAAACATTAAATAAAATATATCAAATTGGAAGAGGTCTTGGCTTTAGAGTTCCCGAACCAGATGCTGATCCTAGTACATTACCACCTTCAAGTATAATGAACAGTTTAAATTTTAATTTCGATTTAAATATTACAATTTCTCAATTACAACAGCAAATTAAACAGCAATATCAACAAACAACAGCAACAACAACATCACCTTTAACTCCAAACAAAACTCCTTTTACAACTCCAACAAAAAATTTTAACGATAACCAAAAAAATAAATAAAAAAAAAATAAAAAAAAAAAAGTTTAAAAAAAAAAAAAAAATATTTTTGTGTTTGATTTATTTAATAAAGTATTGAGAATATTTATTTTTTGATTTCGAATGATTAGTTTATACCAAGGGTTTCAAAGAAATCATTCATACCTTTGCAGAATTTATACATTGGGGATGATTCCTCTAATTCGTGGATTGCAGCTCTACAGAAACGAACATATAGTTGTTTACGAATATCGACCATTCTTGATAATGATTCACGACAAACTTTTTCGCCAAAAATTGGCTCATAAGTTTCGAGAAGGTAATCGGTATATTGTTGAGAGTTGAACTCTGGTAAGATTTTACCATCAATTGGGGAACCTTTCTTTTCTAAAACCCAAACACCAAATATTGGAGCACTTAAATCGTATAGAAGCCATGATAATTGAGTTTGATCCCAATCAAACATACAGATTCCTTCACTTTCTGACCAAAAATAGTTGCTTGGATTAACATCACCATGGATAATTGTAAATTTATTTGGATCTTTAGATGTTTGGTTATCCCTTTCATCTACTGGAACATCTTTTAAGATTGAGTCGTGAAGAGTTGTCCAATGACGTGCTTTTGATGAAATTTCTGGATACTCTTTAGAGAATTGACGGGTAAGTTTATGAAGTTTACCAAACCAAGTACCTAAATCATTAACAACATTTTTATTTAACCATTTCCATTCGACATAGTTTACTGGGTCACCTTTGGCATATTTAAAAACACAAATGATTAAATCATCAACAACAAGCATAAGCTTACCATCTTTATTTTCTACTGATGGGCAAACAGAAATGTCATTTGATAAATATTGTAAAAGTGATGTTTCTAATTCTGTACATTCAATTCTTTGTTTCTTTGGATCTGGTGTCACACGAACAATAAATTTATCATTTCCTCTTTCTGCTGAAAAAGTGTGATTTTGACTTTCTTTAATGCAATCACCAAGGTCGAGATCCCAGTTATCTTTAACAATATTCTTTATTTTTTCTTTATCTATCTTGATTGTTTCGAATAATGGCATTTTTAAATTATTTCCTAATATTAAAGCTTCAGTTTACAAAAAAATTAAAAATTTAATTAAAAAAATAAAAAAAATTAATTAAAATAAAAAAAATAAAAATTTTTTTTTGAAATTTACCTTTTTTATTTTTTTTTATACTTGAGCTAATGTATTCAAAGACAAACCAAATGAAACGAAAATGAAATTTATTTTTTAATAAGCAACCAAAAATAATTAGAAAAAAAAAAAAAAAAAAATATTTTGGGAAGGATTCAAGAAAATTGGATAAAACAAAGAAAGTAGGTCAAATTATTTTTTTATTTTTAATAAAATAAAAAATAAAAGTAACAACTATTATAAAAAGATAAAAATAATAAATAACAACTTGTATAAAAAGAAATATAAAAAGATGAAAAAAAAAAAAAAAAATTTTATAAAATTTTATATTTTATTTGTAATTTTACTTTTTATTTATTTTATTTATTCAAAAATTATACAAGATTTCTTAATAAACAACCTTCGAAAGCTAAGCCTGGTCCAAAAGCTAATGAAATTGAATATGTTGGTAAGTTTTTACTTTTACGAGCATGATCTAATACAAATATAACTGAAGCCGATGACATATTTCCATATGCATGATAAATATCCCAGGTGTGTTTATTCATCTTTGGATCAATTCCTAATGCATTTTCTATATTCATCAAAATTGATTTACCTCCGGTATGGATTAAAAATTCGCATTCTTTTGGTGATAGAGATGATACTTGAGATTTTGCTTTATATAAAAGGTCATTAACAAATTTTTCGATACCTTCACCTATTACATGGGGAATACTGCTAGCTAAACCTAAGTTCCAGCCTTCTTTTTGTAAATCCCATACCATTGCATTTTCAGTATTTGGAGTTGCACGATTAATTGATTGAATAACTTCAAAGAACGGTGTTTCATTGATTTTTGGGGAACAACCAACAATATAGGCAGCTGCACCATCGGCAAAAATAGAACTTGCAACCATTTGATCACCACCTCCAGTATTGTTAAAATGGAGTGAGCAAATTTCAGTGCAAACTACTAAAACACGATTTCTTGGTGAAGCTTTGGCGAGTGAGCTTGCTGTTCTTAAACTTGAAAGACCTGCTAAACAACCCATCATATTTAGTGATACTCTTTCGATATCTTGATTAAGTTGAAGTTTGTCAATTAGTTTAAAATTAACATCTGGGATGATGACACCAGTGGATGAAACAGACATGATATGTGTAATATCTTCTTTATTACCGCCCCAATCAGCAATTGCTTTGGTACATGCTTTTTCAGCTAAATCTGGTACACAATCTTTAAATGCTTCATTAACATCAGTGATTGATTCTTTTGAACGATACTTAATTGAATTTTCTTCTTTTGTATAGTCTCTAACAAGGTATCTTGTTTTTATATGCGATTGTTCAAAGATTCTTTTTACTTTTTCATTTGTTTTTGGGTCATTAGAAAAATCATTTGATATTGATTCTTTTAATTTTTCTTGTGAAATTGGTTCGCCTGGTACAGAGTTACCTAAGCCCAAAATAAATGCATTGTTATTGGTTTTGAATGCAAGTTGTTGTTTTGGTTGATGAATTGTTTGTAATTGTGATGGTGCATGAATATTAGATGTAATAAGACGTACATGGTTTTTACGACTTTCAAGTGGTGGGGTGTCCAAAATGCTATTATTTAAATTTCTTATGTTAACAATTGGTGGAGTTGTCATTGATAACTCTGGTGATGAAGCAGTTGATTTAAATAATGGTACTGATAATTCATTTGAAGGTAATAGAATTGGTGTTTTAATAGATAAAGGACAACTTAGAGTTTTAATATTTACTGGTTTTTGTGGTAATTCAATTGCTGGAACAGTTGTTTGAGTTGCAGTTGGTGTTTCAATAACTTTAACAATTGTAATTGGTTGTTTTTGAACTGAAGAACCTCCAAATTTAGTATTTACTTTTTCGATAAAAGAGTTTACAGTGATTGATGATAATTCCAGATGATTAATTAATCCTTTTTCAAATTGATTATCTACCCAACTCTTGAATTGAACGCTTAAAAGGGAATCTAGACCATACATTTTGAGGGAAGTATCCATATTGATTTTTGAAATTGGAATTGATAAAAGTTCTGAAACCTTTTCAAGGACTTTATCCTTGATACTAACAGAATCGCTTAATAATTCTCTTTCTTTCTCTTTATCTTTAGAAATACTATCACTAGATAAATGTGATAATTTGGTATTCATGTTTTTGAATGTGTCAAGATAGTTGTTAAAATCTATTGGACTACAAATAAACTGAGATGGAATAGCAGCCTTTAGTGGGTTATTAATAACAACTTCTAATAAACCAAACAATTTATTTAAAGATAATGATGGAAGACCTCTTGATTTAAAAAGTTTTTTAATTGCTTTAACATCTGAAACTTTGCCTTCACCTTTCATTGGACCTAAGTTTATAGCAAAAGATGGTAAACCCATTACCCTACGATGGTTAGAGAGAGCATCTAAAATAATATTTGCAGAGTTATAGACTGATTGGTCTGGATAACCAGTAATACCAGTGATCGAGCTGAAAAGTATAAAGTGGGATAAATTCCAACCCAAAGAAATGCTTAGACGATGTAAATTAATTGAGCCACATACTTTTGGATTATGAACTGATTCAATAGTATCCATTGTAACCTGGTTCATTGGGACATCATTATAACAAGCTGCGAGATGGAAAACTGATTTGATTGGGGGTAAATCTGGTAATGATTTTAAAGATGCATAGATTTCATCGTAGTTTGAAATATCTGCTTGGATATAATTAAATTTGACATTTTTAAATTTAAATACAAGGTTTTGTAATTTCCATTTCATTGGGGATTTTGAAATTATTACTACGTTACTAACCGAATCAATAGAATGGGTTAAAAGCCATTCTATTAGTGGGATAGAGAGACCACTTTGACCAGTAATAAGAATTGTTGAATCTAGTTTAAGATCGTATTTCTTTTTTTGGATTCTACTTTCAGAGCTTGATACCATATTTTCACAGTTACTAACAACTATTTTTCCAATATGAGATCTATTTGACAATGATTCTACGGCAGTTTTAACTTCACTTGAGTTGAACTGATTGATTTTGATTAATTCTAAATTTCCATTATCAATTTCATTGGTTACTTTTGAAAGAATTGATTTTAAGAGTAATGGCTTTTCATCAATTAGTCTTTCTAAATCGACAGCAGTATAGAGATGGTCAGATTTAAAATTACCCAAACCTATTTGTTGGTTAGCATAAATATGTGTAACAGAAATATCTATTAAACGACCAAATGATTTTAATGATTTAAAGTTGCTTTCGATAAAATCACCAGAGAGGGTATTTAAAATAACATCAACTTTGTTTTCTAGTTGACCAGAGTATTCCTTTGTTCTTGTTGAAAATATTGATTTAATAAATGAATAGTTTGATTCTAAATATTGTTTCTTTTCTTCAGAACCTACTGTTGCATATACATTTTCAAATTTCTTCATTTTTAAAAGGTTTAAAGAGGCTAAACCTACACCACCTGTTGCAGAATGAATTAATACTGATTCATTATTATCATTTAAATGAGCAATATTAAATAGAGAATAATAGGCGGTACAATAGACAACTGGGATACTGGCAGCTTGGTCCCAGGTAATTGATTCTGGTTTTTTAATAACTAAGTCTTTATTTGTAATAACATGGCTACCTAATGAATGTCTTGCAAAACCAAATACTTGATCACCAACTTTGAATTCAGTTACACCATTACCTATTCTAGAAATAATACCTGAACATTCTAGTCCAAATGGTGGGTTATTGATATCGCCTTTTCTAAATATTTCTTGTGGTAATAAACCTTTATAGAATAAATTATCCTTAAAATTAATACCAACTGATTTAACTTTAATTTCGATTTCATTATTTGACAATTCATCTATTAATTAGATTTAATTAGTATATGTTTTTGTTTTTATAAATAATTTTTTTTAATAATATATTTACCTTTAGCTTTTCTGATTATTGATAAATCAGATAAAGTTGTTTGATACATGTTATTATCATTAGTTTCAAATGATTGGCTAGATAGTAAAAGTTTTGAATTGTTTTTGAAAAATCTTGAAACAAATAATATTCCTTTTTTATAAATAAATTCATTATCAGAAAATCTTGATTGTATTGGTACAAGTAATGAATTTAAATTGTAGTCATTTGAGTCCAAATCGATAGAAACTATGTCAAGGTTTGAATATTCATTCATAGCAGAACGAGCAATTGCAACTAAAGAACGAGAGAAATAGTTTCTCGATGTTAAAAATGATTGTTTGGTTACAAGGACGACCTTTCCATTAAAGTTTGATAAACTTAATTGATTTAATAGTTGAATGAATTGATATAGCTCTTCTTTATAAGTTTCCATTAATTCCAAACCAACCATGAAAAAAACAACTGAACTTATGGAGAGTTTTTCAACATCTAATTGATTTAATTTGATTATTTCAACTGGGTTCATTGAAATAGTATTAGCGTCGTTCAAAAGTGGCTCCATAAGTTTTTGATTTTCATTAACAACGAATGAAATTTTTTCAATAGATAATTTTGAACTTGATTTAATTTGTGTAATTGATTCTTTTTGGCTATGAATGATGAAAGAATGTGAGTTGCTTTCTAATGATCCAATAAATGAGTTCATTGGGAAACCATTTTCAGACAATACTTGTTTCCATTGTTCAGATTCTAATGAGCAGTGAGATGTTCTTATGGAGTCTTGATAATTCCACCATTGACCAAAGCAACCAAATACTAAATCACTGAAGACAATATTTGCTTTTGGTTCAATACATAAAAGCCAGCCTCTTGGTGATAATAAATTGTAAATTTGTTTTACAGCAAAGGTAATATTACTAACAGCGTGGATGACGTAGGCCATTAAAACGATATCATAGTCTGAATAAAAGAAATCCTGATCCTTAATATCTTTTTCTAAATCAAGTACTGAAAATTTAAAGCTAATATTTGGATACTTGGTGACCATTGTCTCTTGTAAACCTATAATAAAGCTTGATGAAATATCGGTAAAATTATATTCAACAATAATATTTTTATCACTATTAATTGATAAAAACTTGTTGAGTTTTTCTAAAACAATATTTGAAAGTGAACCAGTGCCAGCACCAATTTCGAGTATTTTAAAAACTCTTTTCTCTCTTACTATTGGTTTAATTGATTCCAAGACTAAAGAAGCAACATATTCTAAATAGAATCTTGTTGAAATTGATTGGCCATAGAACTTGGTTAATAATGAGTTTTCGAAAAGGGTCATTGAAGATTGTTTATCATTTTCAAACAAAAGCTTTGGAATAATATTTGAAACCTTTTCTATACATTGGAACTCTAAATCTTCACTATTACTGTTACCATAGAACTTTGATTTAATTGAATCTTTTAATTGATCAATTTCTTTTTGATTAGATAGAAGATTGCTAAAATTTAATTTAACAATTTTTAAAATTCTAAAGAAAAATCTTTGGTAATCGATTGAGATACCAAGCTCTTTCATAATTGATAAACAGTAGTTTTCTTCATTAGCATCATCTTGTTGATCTTGAATAAAATTGGTTGCCAATACTTTAAATAGAGGATTGTATTGAACCAATTGATTGAATATTAAACATGAGCAATATATTTCAAAGTCTTGATCCTTTAAAATTGTTGATTTGTTAAATAGTTCTAATGAATCTAATTTTATAGGTGACTCTTTGGCTGGAGGAATTGGACTATCTTTGCTTTGCCATTCAATTGAAAATGTTTCATTTAATGGTGTTTCTAATTGATTAATAACTTTTGGTTTCAAATTGGTGCTTTTGATGGTGAATTTTCCAATTGATAATATTAATTTGCCTTGTTTGTTAAATAATCTACATGTTCCTTCTGTAGAAAATGGCGAAGACTTGATTATTTTAGTTTCAAGATAGAATGGGGAATTAACACTATCAACACTAATATTCTCTAAAAAGATAGCAATTGAATTAACACTTTCTACAACATAAGAACCCTTTTCGTTGATAAGAGTTAAAAGACCATGGAAACAGTTATCTAAAAAGCAACTATTTAAGATGCTGGAATGGGTAACATTAGATTCTGGCATTTGAAGTGTAGCAAAAGAACAATTTACACCAGTATGGATAGACTGAACAATTTGAAAAGCATCGTTGTAAAAAAGACCTAAATCCTTTGAAATTTTATCATAGAGATCTTTTTTGTCAAGTTGTGTAATATTACATTGTGATTTTAATAACTCCAAATCTTCGACTCTGTTTTGAGATAACTCCATTGGCTCTAGTGTTACTTTGGCTTTACATGTGTTTACCCAAATCTGATCATCCTTTTCATCTTTTGAAAAGAAAGATACCGAAAATGAGGACTTTTTGGTGGGTTCAAATAAGCTTTGAAGAGTGGTTAATTTATGTTGATTTAACATTAATGGTTGGAGAAATTGAATTGATTCAATACTAATAATTTCATTAGAAAGTGGAATATCGGAAGTTTGAACAAAAAATTGATTAATAATATCAATATATCCAGCACCAGGGAATACAGGTTTACCAGCAACAATGTGATCTAAAAGGTATGAGAAATTTGAGTTTTGTAAATCTAAAACAGTTTGGTAAACTGGGAATGAATAGATAATTTTATAACCAAGTAAAGTGCTTGATGGACCTTCTAATCTATTCTTTTTTGACTGTGATGGTTCAGCCCAGTATTCTTCGCTGTCATCCCATTGGTATCTTGGTAAAGAATTTGTAGTTTCTTTAAATGAGCTATCTTGATTTTCATCTTGATCTAGTTGAAATTTGAAATCAATATTTATACCATTAAAATATAATTGTGAAATTAATTTCTTAATTGAAATATCTTGATTTTCTTTTCTGTTTAATGGTGCGATAATCAATGGTTGTGTTTTGAATGGAACAACACTTTCTTGAATTGTTTTCTTTATTAATGATCCAAGAGTTGGGTGTGGGGCAATTTCGATGAAAATAAGTTGTCTTTGTTGGCTTGGTTGTTGTTGGTGATAAAATTTAATTAAACTTTCGATTGAATTTTTGAATAGTACGGGTTTTCTAACATTTTCATAAATTGTAGTGGCAGAAAGAGGTTCGTTAACTAATTCACCAGTAACAGTTGAGAACAGTGGGATTTCGGTGGATTCTTTAGACTCTACATTTACAAGTTCAGAAAAGATTGAATCTTTTATTATTTCTTGTTTACTGCTGTGGAATGAACATGGAGATCTTAAAAATGTATTGAATATTTGGCTTTCATTTAAGATATTTGCAAACTCTTTTAATCTTAATTCATTACCAGTTACAACAATAGAGTCTGATGAATTAATACATGCAATTTCTAAATCACTGAATAGAGTTGAATATTCGCTAAGCCATTGTTCATTACTAATGGAGCATACTAACATTTTACCAGTACCCATTGTTTGATTTTGATAAAAACTTCTGACATAGACAATTCGACAAACAGTTTCTAATGAAATCAAGCCACTTAAGTAGTATGATGAAACTTCACCAAAAGAATGACCAATTGAAATGGAAGGAAAAATACCCCAGTATTTAAATAATTCTACCAAACCAATTTGCAAAAGGAACAAAGATGGCTGAGCAATTACTGGATGATTAATACTATCATCATTATCAGATATACTTGAAAACTTTTGGAAAATTGAATACCCAAAATATTTGCTTAAAACTTGATCAATATAATCAACAGAATTCTTGAAAACAGGTTCTGTTCGATATAACGTTTTCATCATACCATTCCATTGAGGGCCTTGACCACAAAATACATAAACTAAAATTGGCTCATTAGAAGAGACCAAATCGGTAATAGATCCATCGGTAATAGCAACAGTTTGGTTTCTGAACTCTTGATGGCTGTATGTTTCATTTGAAGATTTAATTAATGACTGCCAATCATTAGCAATGATTGTCATTCTATTGCTTAGAGTATATTGTTTTGAAAGGATTTGATATTTTACAAAATCCTTAAAAAATATATATTCGTGGTAATTATTGTTCTTAATTAAATTTATATATTTTTCTAATGAAATTTTGGAATTCATTGAAAATGGTATTAAATAATTTTTACTTTAAAATAAATAAAAAATTAATAATTAATTTTAAAACTATGGTATAATTAAATTTTTTAAAACTTACTTATTATTATCGCTATCTCTAATTAACGTATTGCATTTGATATCAGTTGGTTTATTATACTCTTGGATTATTAAATGACAATTTGACCCACCAAAACCAAAACTATTAATACCAATATTAATAGTTTTATTATTTGGAAACATTTGGACTTCTCTGACAACTTTTATTTTATAATTATCGAATGGTATTGCTGGGTTAAGTTTCGAGCAATTAATTGATGGTACAAGGATTCTATTTTTTAACATTAAGCAAACTTTAATTAAAGAAGCAATGCCAGCAGCAGATTCTAAATGACCAATATTACTTTTGAAAGAACCAATGAATAATGGTTCAATATCTTCAACTTGATTTCTATCTTTTGAAAATACATTTGAAATAGATCTAAAATGAAAAAAATAATATTAATATTGAGATTTTTAATAAAAAAAATAAATAAAAAAACTATACATACTGCACTTCGATTGGATCGCCGACTTTGGTACCAGTACCATGTGCTTCTATATAATAAATATCATTTGGAGATAATGTTGATTTCTTCATAGCATTATTAATATTATTTGATTGGGATTCAGTTGATGGAGTTGTAAGGGAATTTTTATTTAAGGAACCATCTTCATTTGTGGATACACCTTTAATTACACCATAGATTCTATCCCCATCTTTTTCAGCTTGTGATAATGACTTTAGTAACACAACACCAGCGCCTTCGGAACGAACATAACCATTGGCTTGGTCGGAAAAAGTATTACAACGACCATTTTCATTAAGTACACCCAATTTACTGAATGCAATTGAAGTAGTTGGATCAAAGAGAGCATTAACACCGCCACATACAGCCAAGTCGCATTCACCGCTTTGAATTGCTTGAACACCCAAACCTACAGAAATTAATGAACTTGAACAAGCAGTGTCAACAGTCATTGATGGGCCACGGAAGTCATAACAATATGAGATTCTATTAGAGTTGAGAGATGTATTTGTTCCGGTAATAGTATATGGAGCAATTTTATAATTATCTTGAAATACCATTTTGGAATAATCGATATTAGAAACACCAACAAATACACCAGTATTGGATCCTCTTAATGACTCTGGCTTTATGTGAGCATCTTCTAGTGACTCCCAAACAATAGATAATAACAATCTTTGTTGTGGATCGATGAATGGGGCTATTTTGTAAAAAAAAAAAAAAAAAAAAAAAAAATTAATAACAGAATAAAAAGTATAGATTTTTTATATTAAATACTAACCTTCAGCAGGGCTGATACCAAAAAATAAAGGATCAAAATTTTTCCATTGAGAATCTTGTAAAAAACCGCCATATTTATTGTTAATTAAATTCATATCTTTATAGGAACTGGCCCATCTGTCTTTTGGTACTTGTGTAATAGCATCAAAGCTTTCCAATAAGTTATTCCATAATGACTCTGGATTGTTTGAATTACCTGGTAATCTTAAACCAATTCCAATTACAGCGATATCCTTTGGTAAACTATTATTAATATTATTATGCATTATTGATTTTTTTTATAATAATTAAAGTATAAAAAAATATATGAAAAAAAATTTTAAAATTATTTAAAAAAAAAAAGTGAATGATTAATTTAAAACAAAAATATATTACAAAAGATTGAGTAATATAAAATAATGATACAAATTTGAACAACAATTATAATAAAAAAAAAAATTGGTTGTTAAAATAAAAAAAAATAAAAAGAGATTATTATTAGATAATGAGTATTGGAGCGAAAGTTTTTGTTATTGTCGTTGTTTTTTATTAGTGTTACTATTGTTGTTGTTATACAATTGTTGTTTGAATAAAATGAATAAAAAATAAAATTTGAAAATTTATATTTTTTGAGCGAATGTGCAAAATTGAATTTAACAAAATTAAAAAAAATTATAAAAAATTATAAAAAATTCCTCCAAAAGTGTAAAAAAAAAAAATATTTTAAGTGGTTATTTATACGTTGATGTAATATTAACTGTGATAAAAATATTATCGTATTTATATTTATATATATATATATATTTGATATGAGAAAAAAAAAAATAAAAAATAAAAAAAAACTTTTTATTATTTTTATTACTATCGTTATCGATAAATATTATTAATAAAATACTATTTAAATAAATTAATGGTTTTTAAAATGAAAAATTAAATTTTAAATAAAAAAAAAAATAATAAAAAAAAAATTGAATATTCCTTATTAAGATATTTCAAATAAACGCTACTTATAATATTTTATATTAGAGTAAATATTTAATTGAAAGAGTGAAAGAGAAAATTTTAAATTAATAAAAAAATTATTTTATTTTGAAATCTATGATTATTGTTTTTTGAAAATAAAAAGGTACTAACCTATGTTAACTTTTCTGTTATTTGGCTCTGCAACTACAACTTTACAATATATATATAACGATTCGTGGACCCTTAACCATTTATTTTAACCAAAATTTGAATCTTTGGACCAATCGAAAAATTGTTTTTTCTAAAAATTAGTTTTTTTTTGGTAATAAAAAACTATATTTTTAAATTTAATTTTTTTTTTTTTTTGAAACCAATAACCTATAGATTTTTGTACAAAATAAAAGATTGAAAAAGATTGAAGGAAAAAACCCTCTATCCAATAAAACAGGTATAC